>NC_044208.1:592331-887660 GCF_900880675.1 Sparus aurata
GTGCATGTAGTATGCTGGTGTGACGTGACATGGCAGAGTGTGGTGGTGTGACGTGACATCGCAGAGTGTGGTGGTGTGACGTGACGTGGCAGAGTGTGGTGGTGTGACCTGACAAGCCAGAGTGTGCTGGTGTGACATGACGTGGCAGAGTGTGGTGTGGTGGTGTGACGTGACATGCCAGGGTGTGTTGTTGTGACACGACATTGCATAGTATGCTGGTGTGACGTGAGATGGCAGAGTGTGTTGGTGTGACGTGACATCGCAGAGTGTGGTGGTGTGACGTGACGTGGCAGAGTGTGGTGGTGTGACCTGACAGGCCAGAGTGTGCTGGTGTGACGTGACATGCCAGAGTGTGGTGTTGTGGCGTGACATGGCAGAGTGTGCTGGCGAGACGTGGCGTGGCAGAGTGTGCTGGTGTGACGTGATGTGGCAGAGTGTGGTGGTGTGACGTGACGTGGCAGAGTGTGGTGTGGTGGTGTGACGTGACATGCCAGGGTGTGTTGTTGTGACGTGACATTGCATAGTATGCTAGTGTGACGTGACATTGCAGAGTGTGGTGGTGTGACGTGACATGCCAGAGTGTGCTGGTGTGATGTGACCTGGCAGAGTGTGGTGGTGTGACGTGACATGCCAGGTTGTGATGTTGTGACGTGACATTGCAGAGTTTGGTGGTGTGGCGTGACATGCCAAAGTGTGCTGGTGTGACGTGACATGGCAGAGTGTGGTGGTGTGACGTGACATCGCAGAGTGTGGTGGTGTGACGTGACATGGCAAAGTGTGGTGGTGTGACGTGACATCGCAGAGTGTGGTGGTGTGACGTGACATGCCAGAGTGTGGTGTTGTGGCGTGACATGGCAGAGTGTGGTGGTGTGACGTGACATGCCAGATTGTGCTGGTGTGATGTGACATGGCAGAGTGTGGTGGTGTGACGTGACATGTGAGAGTGTGGTGGTGTGACGTGACATGCTAGGGTGTGGTGTTGTGACGTGACATTGCAGAGTTTGGTGGTGTGGCGTGACATGGCAGAGTGTGGTGGTGTGACGTGACATGCCAGAGTGTGCTGGTGTGACGTGACATGCCACAGTGTGGTGGTGTGACGTGACATACCATGGTGTGCTGGTGTGACTTGGCATGGCAGAATGTGGTGGTGTGACGTAACATGACAGAGTGTGCTAGTGTCATGTGACATGACAGAGTGTGGTATGGTGGTGTGATGTGACAGAGTGTGGTGTTGTGGCGTGACATGGCAGAGTGTGGTGGTGTGACGTGACATGCCAGAGTGTGGTTGTGTGACGTGACATGCCACAGTGTGGTGGTGTGACGTGACATACCATGGTGTGCTGGTGTGACTTGGCATGGCAGAATGTGGTGGTTTGACGTAACATGACAGAGTGTGCTAGTGTCATGTGACATGACAGAGTGTGGTATGGTGGTGTGATGTGACATGACAGAGTGTGGTCGTGTGACGTGACATTGCAGAGTTTGGCGGTGTGACGTGACATGCCAGATCGTGGCTGGTCTGACGTGAGATTGCAGAGTGTGGTGGAGTGACGTGACATGCCAGAGTATGGCGGTGTGATGTGACATGACAGAGTATGGTGTGGTGGTGTGACGTGAAAAGCCAGAGTGTGATGGTGTGACTTGACATACCAGCGTGTGGTGGTGTGACGTGACAGGGGAGAGTGTGGTGGTGCAACATGACATGTCAGAGAGTGGTGGTGTGATACGACATGGCAGAGTATGGTGGTGTGACCAGGAGTGTGCTGGTGTGACATGACATGGCAGAGTGTGGTGGTGTGACGTGAAATGGCAGAGTGTGCTGGTGTGACGTGACATGGCAGAGTGTGCTGGTGTGACGTAACATGCCAGAGTGTGCTGGTGTGACGTGATATGCCAGATTGTGCTGCTGTGACGTGACATGGCAGAGTGTGGTGGTGTGACGTGACATGCCAGAGTATTGTGGTGTGATGTGACATGTCAGAGTGTGGTGTGGTGTGGTCTTGTGACGTGACATGCCAGGGTGTGGTGTTGTCATGTGACACTCTAGAGTTTGGTGGTGTGGCGTGACATGTAAGAGTCTGCTGGTGTGACGTGATATGCCAGACAGTTGGGATGTGACATCACATGCCTGAGTGTGGTAGCGTGTCCCAGAGTGTGGTGGTGTGACCCAGGTTGTGGCGGTATGACGTCACATGGCAGAGTGTGATGTGGTGGTGTGTCATGCCAGAGTGTGGCTGTGTGAAATGACATGTGAAATGACATGCCAATCGCTCGGAACACCCCACACACAGGATTTCTAGTCGCAAATACTAAACATGTTCATTATTTACGATCTCTCCTTCCGAGGCCTTCTGAGCGGATCTGACTGGACAAAACCACTCTTAACACACCCCACACCACAGGAAAAATCAGACATGATGTCCTTTGCAAACATCAGATAATCGGGCCTTTGCTGACTTTGATCGTAAGGGGGGAATCAGGACAAGACGCGATTTTTGTCCCGATTTCCCCCTTCCCCCTTTGTAAATGAAAGCATAGCCAAAGGCGGGTACACACAACAGTGTGTACCCGCCTTTAGCTGAGCTTTCATTTACAAAAATATGGCGCCACAAAATAAAATTTAAAAAAATAATACAAATAAGAGTCCATTAGAGTCGAGCTCTCCGACTCTATGAAGTTCAGTTTTGAAAAAGGGAATCCCAAGGTGTGTGTTTGGTATTAATGTCCATTCAGTTACTTCATCCACAATCTCTACTACCCGGGTAGGTGAAGGGTGTGTGTCTTATCTGTTCTCTGAATGTGTGATTCAGATGATCTGGAGTCTTCAAGGTAGGTTCTGCGGCTGGCCACACCACATCTCCAACTCTCTCTCTCTTAGAAACACTGGGCTGGGCTCGCCATCTTAATCATCTCTACTTCTCTGACAATTGATCAGACTAGCAAAAGGAAAAACCAACCTACACAGAAAGTACAAAGTTGTAAGGATCTTCATCTGATTCTGTATGAGATCTCAACATTCTCAGTCCTAGGCATTAAATATATTACCAAGCATCAAGGAAATACATATACACACACTAAAATGAAATATTATGAATTAGTTTTCACCATAAATGTAACCAATTATTTATGAATTACAATAAACAGTATTATTACTAACAGACACATTGAGGCAGCGTTTAGCTCAGTGGGTAGAGCGCGCGTCCCATGTGCCGAGGCTCTGCAGCGGACCCGGGTTCGACTCCTGGCCTGGGTCCGTTTGCTGCGTGTCACTCCCCCTCTCTCTCTCCCTGTTTCCTGTCATATCTTCAGCTGTTCTGTCAATAAAAAGCCATAAAAGGCCAAAAAAATATTTAAAAAACAGACACATAATTTATGCATCCTTTTTAACCTCTATTTGTCTTATATCATCAATTTGTAGCTATTTCAATCAACCTTTTTAATATTTAACTCTTTAACATCAATGAATTACAATTTTATATACAATAGTACAATTTCTCAAGCAAACATGAAATATACCACACCTTAATTGCACTGTTTCCCATTGCAGAGGCTAAAAACACAAAATGAGTAACTCAAATGGCACAAAAGAATATTTGAAAAGATTTTTCTCATTGCAAAATATGTAAACTTAGCTTTAGCTTAGCGATTAGCATGAGCTAAGCACAACAAGCAATAGAGCAATTAGCAACTCGGGCTAGCGAGTAGCATATCGCAGTCGTGATTAGCATGAGCTAAGCACCACAACATTAGAGCAATTAGCAACTCGGCCCAGCGATTAGCATATCGCGGTCGCAATTAGCAACTCGGCCTAGCGATTAGCATGTCGCGGTCGCAATTAGCATTAGCATAAATGCTAGCGATTTTTTCTCAAGCAATAAACTACGATATAAAGTGCACAAAAGTCGTGGGAAAACATCTTATGACACCTATTAAGTGACGTAGACCAACTAAAACCACGTTAATAGCACAATATATGCTTTTTTCCCCTTCAGACTAGCTAGCGAACAGCCTGCTAACTCACCAGAGGCTCATCAAACAAACTCTCATCGAAGGGGGGAAGAGACGCTCCTCGCCGTTAGCTGGGGGGTGGGGTTGTCGTTTTTTTTTTATTAAACTTGCTCCTCCGGCTCTCCTCATGGGGTCCCACAGTTCATTGTGCTGTTTTCACAATATTAAAAACTCGCCAAATGTGGACAAAAGCAGCCCAAATTTTATTCACCCGCCCAATGTATTTTTTTTAGTGCCTGGCGTCAACAAAAGTAGTCCAATTGGGCGGAAAACCGCCCAATCTGACAACACTGTCTGTGGCTACCAGGCCTGCCTGCGGACATCTGTGTCCATTTTCCCGCGGCTGTCTGCTACTGTTTCCTACATAGACATTTCCTTCGTGTTTGAGAGGAAGCTGTGTCGAACCAGGTGCAGACGGGTGCGCAGTGACATTCCGACACCCCTCCATTGCGAAACCCCACCATTCCGAAACACCCCCACTCCTGAAACACCGCTGTTCCGACCCTCCCCTCAAAACACCGCCGTTCCGAAATTGATTTTCAAGTTTACATTACTTCCTACATCAAACACTGCCGTCCGCTCACCGGCCGCACTCACACAACTCATTGCTTTTTATTGCTAATAGGCCTATGTCACTACCTTCATTTATTATGTAGTATATTTTTGCTTGCAGCAAACACATTTAAACGTTTGTCTAATCTTTTTACACGCGCTATCCGTGGTGCTGAAATCCCCACTTCCAGCCGCACTCGCACAATTCTGAAATAAACTGTGGCCCATGGGTGCGATCTGCCAGGGAATGACCCCTCTGGTCGTTCGTTTTAACATAACTTGTCTTTGTGGAAGGTTAACAATGTATGAGTGGATTGAGCAGTGCTGCTCAGTTTGTCTTTGAAAAAAAAAAGCAGAGGAAAAGACAATAGGCTGTATTTTTGATTCAATAAACACTACATGAAATTGATTGTGTATCCATCTCTTATAGCCATAGACAGATTATCATGACGACGGGCCTACACACGCAAACTGTGCGCACGCAAAGGCGCTGTAAGGCAAGGGTGCAAAGGCTGTTACATAATTACATTGAATGTAATAATGTCCGCAAACGTAATAAACCTCAAACACCTACTAATAATACTGACCGTGCGTGCAAAATCCAGCTGCTGACCCTCCGCTCCGCTGTCACACAATGGATCCCCCATCCGCTCTCCCTCTCTCTCTTATAATTTTTGCCCGAAAAATAATTTCCATGAAGAAAACATCGCCTGACATTTAAATTTAAATTCCCATTGACAATACAAATCTCAAGAAATCTGGATGTATTGCTCATTTGTAAACACAACACTTATCAGTCTATAGGCAAGAATCTAAAGGTTTATTAATTCAATTCATTTCAAATTCGCTTTATTGGCATGAATGCCACAACAACAATATTGCTCCAAGCACCAAGAACCACGAAAAGAATACCTCGCACAGTACCATTATACTTGCTGTGTGTGTGTTTATGTGAAATAATAATAATAATAATAATAATAACTTTAAACATTACCACAATTAAGTTATCAATCTGCGATGTAAACAAAATGCAAACATTACAGACTTCTAACTATTTTTCTAAAAGTGTCTGTATTTTAATTGAGAATAGTTTTTATATAAATTACACAAAAGGAAAAGAAAATGTGATTTGTTTTACCTATTTTAGCCATAAGCGGTCATATTAACCGCACATCATTTCGCGGGACTTCATTCATTGTCTCTCTTGTCTCTAACTTTGTTAGCGGTCTCCAGCTGTGCGACTGTAACACAACATTATATGAAGAAGGACTAACACTAATAGCCTAATTGATTCTTATTTCTTCCACTTACAGAACTGTTTACGACTCGAAACAATGTTATTATATATGACGTTTCTGACCAAATATCGCGACTTCAAATGCATCAAATTCCCAAATCCAGTTACGCAGGCAGCTGTCCAGGGTGCTGAACCAGGTCACAGACAAAGGCTGCACTCTGCGTTCTGATGTTTGCTGGGCAGATCTGTCCCCCTTGCTTTGTCATCCACTCTGTTGTGGGAGATCTCCCACAGAGCAAAAGAAATACACATCTTTTCTCTCCCCGCTCGACTCGAGCGCGGCTGAACTCTGGCTTGAGCCCACTTCACCCAGGCGCGAGCCTGCAGCCCGCACTCCTGCTGACAACAGACCGGGGGAGAAAACAGACATTCCTTTGCTCAGAACCCATATCAGGCTGTGTCTGAATATGCACGAAGATCGGTATAAGGCATTGGAGCAATTTTCATACAATTTCGGATATTTAGCATGATAAAGTAATTCAACATAGCCATTTGTCCAGCTGACGCATAATGAGTTATGTCATTAATATGAAGTAGGCTTGTTTTGCGGTTAATCAGCCACATGATCCGTTTGAACCCACAAAGGAAAAAAAATAAATGCGCAGCCTCCGTTTCCTTTCTGATTGTGTCCGTTCGGAGTGGGGGGGTTTTGGAATGGAGGGGTTTCCCCAATAGACTTTTCGGAATAGCGGGGTCTTTGAAAAAAAGGGAAACCCCGCCATTACGATGAAGTGAAGTCTATGTCTAAGTCTATGAACAGCGGGGTTTCGGAAAGGCGGGGTGTAACCGTGCAGACTTCTTCACGGGATACCTGACTTAGGCTCACGGAGCACACAAACACTGACGGGGGAGAACTTCTTCTTCTTGTGGAATTTCGGCAGTGTAGACGCTGTTGAGCGTATTACTGCCCTCCACAGGTGGATCTAGATTCTCACATATAGTCCTGTTTCATGTAGAAACTGCAAAACTGCATCGGAGATCAATTTATATTTCTCACTCTGTCCAAATAAAGATGTAACAGAAAGCCTCAACTCCAAGTCCTGTCAATCTAGCAAAGAGTACCTTTCTCTCTTCCCTATACGTTCTACATTCGATGAAAACATGCCTTATTGTTTCAAGGATCCCACATTCACACAAGCCATAAACATGTTTTCCTATAATGCACAAAGAGTTATTTAACCCACAATGACCTAGCCTCAATCTACAGAGTTTCACTGAATCCTTACGGGATAGAGAGTTACATAACCATATTTTCCCAACTTTAGGCTGTATGGAAAAGAAGTGTCTACCCCTGGCTTCCCTTTGCCACTCTCTCTGCCATTCTTTTGTTAAGCCGTCTTTGATTGTTTCCCTTAATTCCACTCTCCCCATGGATAAATGGACATCTATCTCTCTGCTTAAGCTTTCCTTTGCAATGTGATCCACCTGCTCATTCCCCCTAACCCCAGCGTGCCCTGGTACCGGGGGAGAACTGCCCCCTACAGTAAAGGAGGTGAACTGAAAGTGTCTAAATGACATACACAGGGTTAGTGACGTGATTTTTGATGCAGGTTACAAATACAACAAAAGAAAAACATTTAACTTTCTTTTATTGTCTAGTGACATAACTTACTCCCATCCAGATGCCGAGGTAAAGCGTTTGCCTGAGAAGAGATGGTCCTTCTCTCTCCCTATATAGTCCTTCTCTCGCTAGCTGCGAATTATGCCATAAATTATGCCATAAAAACTACTAAGCAACTGTTAACACACACTTCAACACATCCTCAAATGTTAATCGGAAAGTTATATTAAAATTAACGTTACTCACATTTTAAGATCAGCTCCCGCTTCGCGACCACTATGCGTTTGTCCGCCATTTTTCACTCAGCGCAATGCATGATGGTATATATTGTTCGGTTAGTGACCATCGGTTGTACACTACTTTTCGCGATGTATTGTGGGATACTTTGAGTGCACTATATAGAGTATAATATTACCCACTAGACATTCAGACAGCACTACAAAATGACATAGTCACTATGTAATGCACTATATAGGGAGTAAGTGAGTGATTCCGGACACAGCCTGGGAATCTCACCTAGCAGCAGTTTTTCGGAAGTTAAAGTCCGTGTAAAGCAGAAATAAATTTGTGTTATGAGTTGGTCACGCCACAGAAAAATGTGTCATTGACCACTGAGCCAAATTTGAAAGATTAAAAAAATTGCCAAGTATATAAAATTAGGTCTCAAAATCATGGAAAAACAAGCACTTCTCTCGGCTGTGAAACGCTGGGGGCGTGTCAGTTAGAGGCGCTGGAGCCACGCCCACGCGCGAGAGGGGAGCCACCTCCGTGTCCTGTACAAGGACGTAACCTACAGTAACAATGGAAGCTAGCAGCGTCATCGGACGGACCCAGCCCGACCTGTTTGAACCATCAGAGCCAGAAACTGACTCTGAGTCAGACACTGATAGTGCTCAGCCTCGTTCCTCACAGTCCATGTTTTACATTACACACAAACGTAAAACCCCAGTCTACATATAATTCCTTGTCATAGCTATATTGGTGCACATAAAATATTACCTGTAGATTATCACTGTGCTGTCAGATAGACTCCGCTCAGGGAATGAGGCCAAATCATGTCATGATTAAATGCAATAATATTTGCTAACATTACATGGGCATGACAGGATGCACGATGTCAAATCACTTTCAGGATTTGCACCTTCAGCAAAATGCATTTAATTGCCCAAATGTACAATATTTATAACATACATAAGCACACACTTACACTTAGAGCTTAGATCTGGCCCAAAAAAAATCAAGCCCGAGCCGAGCCCGTGCAGTGATGCCGGTAACACGTTACTCTAATCTGACCACTTATTTCAGTGAGGAGTAATCTAACGTGGTAATATTTCCAAACCACTAATCAGATTAAAGTTACTTATTCAAATCACTGTGCGTTACTATTATTTTTGTCATTTTCCTTAGTAAAAATATGTTTTTGCTTTCTTCGTGCGACTCAGGGAGTGACGTCACTTGCCCAGAAGTCACGTTTTCAGCACGAGGACACTCACTCACGTGTAATACCACACAGCGGCACAACCAACATGGAGGGAGGAGAGAGATGCGCCTTTTGTAGCCGGAAATACAGTCATTATTTTGAGTTATTAAAAAAAACACACACACACACAAATGCTTGATTAAGGGCCGGCCCAAGGATATTGATGGGAAATATCGGCCCAAGCCGGCCCGCGGTCCCGGTCGGGTCAGGGTCGGGCTCGGGCAGAGAATCTAAACTCTACTTATACTCTCTGGCGGGGACGTAATGCCGGATGAGAGACCTGTTGTCGGCGGGACGGTCACAGGCGGGCACATAATGTCGGTGGTGGAGATGAGAGAATGCGCTGTCGGCGGAACGGGAGGATGCAAGCCGGGGACGAGAGGGTCGGTTCGGCCCCACTGACCAGCGTCAACGGACTCTTCAGATAACCAGACTTTACCTGGTGACAGTTGCTGTAACTATCGGGGGTAAAGTGGACACTGCAGAGACGGGTGTTGGTGGTGATTTTAAACTCCTCACAGTAGCTCCTCTTGACAAAATCGATCTACCGTTTCCTTACATTGTCGTCTGTAGGAAAGTTAAATAAGCTAACAGCGCCGTTACCCTGCACACTGTGGCATCCAGGAAAGATGCAGGAGCGATGTGGAGGAGACATGACTGTTTAGCTGACTGGTTGACTGGTTAGCTAGCTGCAAACTATTGTAAGAGATGCTATCCAAGACTTGAGAGTGGGCGGAAAAATCACCGAAGCTAATGCACTGAATGTATTTATACCACATCCGCAGCTGGGCCGGGTTTATGCAAATCATGGCCGCGTTACGTAATGCGGCCATGATTTCTGACCCTCCCATTAAATCCTGAACACAGAAATGTTGAAACACAGTTTGTGAGCCTAGCTCCAATATTAAATTCTAAATGGTTGAATGGCTTTTTACATGTTTTAAGGAAATACATTAATGACCTTTTTAATGTGTTTAGAAGAAAATGGCTGAATTTGCTTTACACAGACTTTAAATCATTAACGACGCTCCCTTTCAGTTACCTTCAAAATTAGACCATTTTCAAAATAAAAGAAATAACAACATGAACAATTATAGCATTATGTTTGACACAAGGTGTGAGGAAAACTACATAATACTTTTTGTATCACCCACAACATAAACAATACTGAATACTGCTGAAAATGTATACCTTTCTCGGGCGTCTTTTTATTGTTTCTATCAATGTCACATCGCTTATTATTGTTTATTGTTTGTATGAGTGGGGATTTGGGTGATATATTCACAATTTCCATGCTCAGAGGCACTGAAATATGAAATTAAGCTACATTTTTTCTTACCTGGTTTTTTTTGATATTTTGCAACTAATTACAACATGTTTCTAAACTATCTTAAGTGTATTTATATAACCAAAATATGAGTAAACTTACAGTTTTCAATTAAAATAAAAGTGTTACTTAACATTGAACCTATTAATTTTATATTTATAATTAAAGGTGTTCTGTTCAAATTAATGTGGTTATAGTATTAATGTAGTAACCTAATTGATTACTGCATTTGTAGTTGTATAAGCACCTTCAAGAGTACATTTTTTCAAAAAATATTCCAGAACTGTAACCTAACGTTAGTAGGTAACATCCCTCAGTGACTTAATCTGCTGTGTTTTCTACTCAAATGTATAAGCTAACATTAGGGAATAAAATAATGATAACGATAATGTAAACTTATCCTAAATAATTTATTCACAATAACCAATGCCTGTCAGCCATTACAAAGCTGAGGTACAGTGACAACATTATCCGTTATAAAAGAGAAGAAAGAGAAGAAATGACAATGGACTTGTATAGTAACTCTCCAACACTCAGCTTATCACCCTCATTATGTAGGCTACCTGTCTGATGTGTTGTGCAATGCTCCGCATGCTCTCCCTCACTCTCAAATCTGGAGCCTTGTGGTCTGGCCTCATCTTAAATAGAATGATTAGAATCTGAATTAAGTAACTTATACAATATACTGTATTTTTCAATGATAAAAAATGCACTGACAACTGAAACCTCTATTGCAGTCAGTTGAATTTCCATATAATGTGGCTTCATTCAATGATTCTGGTGAAGCCCAGGAATTACAGTGGAGAATATCTACTCATTAATTAAAAAATATATAAAAGTATGTTGCCTACTTGTATAAAAGAACAATCACAATATATTATAAAGCCTTTGTGAACCTGTTATCTGGCCTTTCCATCCCATATTTCACTACAGCTAATTTACCTGATCACTAGGCTCTCAAATGCTCTGATGGACAGGTGCTTTCAGGGTAGCCCCCTACAGAACATATTTATAGCACATACTGTATACTGTATACATACTGTATACTGTATAGTGCAGTGTTTGTAAATTACAGAAAATGCTTCTGATAAGATAGGCCTACTTCACATTAAATAAATTATGTAAGATGGTGTCTTATCATTATCAAAATGCTTCACCTCCTGCAGCTGGCCTGCTGGCAGTTTTTACCCAGCTCTGCAATGATGCATTTCTTTTAGCTGTCTTCTTGAGGTCCTTCTCTGTCTTCTCCAACCGCCTATGTTGTGAAGGCATACTTAAGCACACAAAATTAACATTAGTGAGTCTATATACATATAAATGTATACATCAAGTACAAGTATAGTATGCCTACGTTAACCAAGTCACGTAGCATATTGACTTTAAGCAATATATAATGCATGATTAAAAAGTTTTTAAAAAGTGTTGGTGAAGCTACTTTGAAAGTATAGCTTTCCAAACTACCATTACTTTATTACTGGAAGAAGTTAAACTACAGCAAAGCTACTCTAGGGATTAATCTAGTTTGGTTAACTAAAGCCACTTAGAAAACATTTTTCAAACTACTGACAAATGAACATATGATATAAAATTATAGCAAAAGAAATTGCCAGTTCATTGCAATTAAACTAAACGTGCATTTTCTTTCCTCACAGTTCATACATAAATAAAAAAAAATATCTAAAAATTAAGTAACATTTGTTAATAAATAACAAATTAAAACAATGCAAGTCTAAATAAGGAAATAAAAAAGGGGCCTGTTGTCTCGTCAGTTTTGAAACAACTGCAAAATGTATGTAAGCTAGTAGTTTAACTAGCACACATGTAGTTCACGACTCACTGTAAGAAAAGATACACCATATCTACTCAATAAAAATGAGGCAACAGATTACAAGCAATATTAATTAAATTTCACAATGTATTAATCAAATGAGACCCTTAATAGTTATCCATTTAATATGAGTAGATTCAAATAGAAAACAGTACATAATTAATTACAACCTAAACAAAAATATTGAGTTCATTTGAAAAAGATAAACTCCCTATTGTGTAAATTGTACTAATAAAAAATAATTTAATTCTACATATATAATTGAGTCATAATCATCTACATTAATCTGCACATTGATTTGAATTTAATCAATGCAATGAGTTAAATCTAAATATTCTTCTTTCTTAGGAATAACTAGTCTATGGCCCAGAAAGTACAGAACTTAACAAATACTCAAATAAGAATTTTATTAACAATTCACTTTTGTGCTTTCGACACAGTGTAGCACATTAGTGTACACTGTAACCACAGTCTCATTTCAAGCCAGAACTTGGATCTTGCATTTCAAACCAGACATTTGAAAAGGACAGAATGCTGACTTCAAACTATTTTGTAAAAACAAAAATAAATGCCATATCACAGAATGGTGATGTGTCCACAAACATCTGTTTCCATGCTATCTCACCTCACTTAGCCACTAAATTGGATCAATAATGATCTTAAAGAATAATCCTCCAGAAGTGTATGTACCAAAACAAAAGCAGATAAGTGTTAATTGTACGGAGTAAAAAACATTTTGTACTTTGAACTAACCACAATAGAAATGTCACTGTCATTCATGGGTTAAGGGTTCATATCAGTGCTAACTTAGCACTTTCGGATGTGCAATTCCCTAGCTCTGTAGAAGCTGTACATTATGTAGCACAACATGTACACTGCAACTACAGTCTCATTTTCAAACCTACAGTCGAATTTCAAACCAGAACTTTGAAAAGGACAAAATGCTGACTTCAACTATTAAAAAAAAGAAAGAATAAATGCTATATTACCGAATAGTGATATGTCCATACACATGTTTTTCCATGCTTTCTCACCTCACTGAGCTACAAAATTAGATCAATAAAGATCTTAAAGGAAAAATCCTCCATAATTGCATGTGCCAAAACATAAATCATAAAAGTGAAATCTGTACAGAGTAAAATACATTTGTACACCGCCATTGCTAAACAAAGACGCACTGCAACTAGCAAGCTCACTAATCGACCGATCGTCATCTCCCAAAGTTACATTTTCCTCTTCAGAATCAGAATCAGCGAATAGGAGCTCAATCACTTCCCTACTTGTCAACTTTTTGCTTGCCATTGTCATTTATTTCATCTCAATGACTTCTAAATCCAGCAATACCGCTTCAGCAGAATAGCTTCGTGGCACACTGTCTCCGGTCTCTCACCCAACAGTTTGCATGGGACTTCCTCGAACATTTTGCATTGAAGCATGACGTATTTATGAGCTAAGGTCTAAGTACGGGATGTCTGCCAACTAGTGGTGGGGAGTATGAACTAGGGCTGAACGATATGGACAAAATTTCATATCTCGATATTCATGCCAGATATCTCGATATTGATACGATACGATATGACTACGGGTTCAGTGAAAACCAAGCATTTTTCAGAAAAATAAAGAGATTATTTTAAGCCATATACAAATGGTTGATAGAAAAATCTTTACCAAATAATCACAAACTCACTACAGAGACAAATATATTTGAAGTAACAACAGTAAAGGGAGGGAGAAGATCAAACTAACTATGTGCATTTTTACAAGATGAACGATTACATCCTAATCTGGAGAGAAAGAGTGAGAGTGAACATCGGGACTCAGCAGCTTCAGGTTATCGCTGGTAAAGTACCAGTGGAATTTAGAAAGACTAAGAAGTCAGAGAATTAACGGATCAAAACAGAGTAGAAGGCAGCTATACGGTCTCAAATCCACAGAGCGGGCGGCTGCAGCGTCCGCTCCTGCTGCCCCAGCCAGCCCCCCCACCCCACATACACACCTGCCGCCTGCAGCCGTGTGAGAGGACAGAGAGCCGGCGCTGCTGAAGACTGCGATGACTCTGAGCAGCAGGAGAATTACAATATAATATATTTCTCGCCTTTCCCCTGATGATCTGAATAAGTCGCTAAGTTAATTGCTAGTCGCTTTTCAGAAATAAAGTCGCTAAGAGGGTCTGAAAAGTCGCTAAACTAGCTAGAAAGTCGCCAAATTGTGTGTGCGTCTCAGTCTCCGTCTCCCTCACTCCCGCCCTCGTATGTTTGTCATTGGTTTGCTTCAGCTGTCGATCCACAGCGAGCATGAAATATGGTTTTTGGTTGGCTGGCCTTAGCGGTGCATTTAAGGGCAATCGTAAAAAAAAGGATGTTTGTTGTGACTGCCAGAGCTGTACGTGCAGGACGAGCGGGGTAATCTATATCGTTTATATCGTTGCTTTTTCGATATGAATATCTTGAATGTTCATATCTAGATATAGATACGATAACGATATATCGTTCAGCCCTAGAACGAACAACATGTAACACTCTATTCGGAGAAAACTGCTGTTTTGTTCAGTACCGCGGGGTGTCGCAAATTTGCGACTCTGGCACCTAAAGGGTTAAAGGCATGACCTGTTATTAGTTCCATTATGATCTCCAGTCAGGGCCGCCCCTGGCCAAATTGGGAAATTGGGGCCCTAAGCAGAACTTTATTTCTGTTGAAGTTTACAGACAATCTTGACCGCCCTCAGTCCATCCCAGTAAATTTTGGTACTCGTGGTACTTTAGGAGGAAATGCTCATAAGAACTGGGCACTCATAAGGTCACTGCCACTAATCATTGGCCCAAGGATACCCTCTGATGATCCAGCATGGCAAATTCTCATGACCCTTTAGAACATTGGAGATTTCTCGTCGTAACAGGGTCAATGCTGAAGTTTGTTACTAAGGGTGAGGAGACTCATTCAATTAATGCATTCCCTGCACATTATTCGAGGCCAGGTGGATACTTTTTTGTATTATTCACAGAGCATTTCTGATCTCCATAACTTCTTAAACTCACCTGACTGACAGACAGGGACGTGCACATGATTATAGAGGGGCAGGGGCTCAGAGTCAGAAAAGGGCAGTATGTAGCTCGCGCAAAAAAATGTTCAGGCCTTAATAACACAATATGTAGATTGATTAATGTAAAATTAATAAACAAAGTACCTATAGAAAGCTAACTACTTAGCTGTATATCCTATGTAGCTGTGAGTGATATGCAACTGCCATTTCATTTCTATCAATAAATTATTGTAAACATGAGTTTATTCACATCATCATAATACCGAGGTTTGGAATTCAGTGCAAACTAGAAATACAGGCTACACATCTAAAGCCAAGAAATGACTACTGTGACTGCTACTGTGACTGTTAGTAGGAACAACAATGTTTACAACAGAAAAGTCGCAGAAAACTCAATATCTGAAAGAAGTTTAAGATTTGTGGCAAGATAAACAGCCGACACAAACAGCTGTCATTATTAACTCTGCTGATCAAGCAGTTAGCTTAACAAGCACAAATGGGCGCTTTTCTGTAATGACTCATATTTAAGCACGTTGAATAAATGGAGGGCAACTTGTTAGGCCCCACAAGAAAGCTATGTTTATGGTTCATAACTCACAAAGGTTCAAGTCGCTCCAATGTCACGTCTCATCTACGTGCATGGTGGAGTTCTAGATGAGGCAGCGGCTTCTCTCGCTCTCTCTCTTTGTCTTCAAAATAAGAGCTTTACATTGCAACCCATTGGAGTTTAGAACTGGGTTCTTAGCGGGGGGCTTTTAATTTGAAAGTAGCGACCGTTCGTAGAGGGAGACAGAGCGGAGCTGCAGCGGACAGAGAAGCGGTTATACAGGCTCAACACACTCACAACACCATATTATGTACGAAATGCGTACGGTAGATAACTGTGGTGTTTTTGTACAACCGTTTTTGACATCCCTTTGCACAACAGGAATTTATTTATTCATTAAAACACACACACACACACACACACACAAAAAGGGCACTTTTTAATACGAGGCAAAAAGGGCCCACAATACGGTCTGGCTGCAGACCTCCAGCGTCAGGCTGCTTCCGGTGCAGGCTCCACTCTCAGGCTGCCTCCAGCATAGACATATAAAGAGTAGACGCCGCATCGACCGCTACTGCCTATTGGCGCTGACGAGCCGTGGGGCCGCCATCTTGGACCGGTCACCCGCTCCACTCCGTGTATCTGTTTGGCAGCTCAATGCGCACTTAATCAATCTCAACTCTGAATTCAAAACTGATTCTCACGCGGGGTTTTCTTTGCTGCAAACGTCATACATGTAGCTATGATACAGATAACACGGTTCGGCGTATTTTAATATTCATAGTGGAATTAAAAGTAATAGAATATTCAGATATATGAAATATGTGATGGATGATAGGTATTTTGCAAACACTATAAATATAAACACAATAGAAATCATAGAGTAATCTATATCTATCTATAGATCAATATATATATATATATATATATATATATATATATATATATATATATATAGATAGATAGATAGATAGATAGATAGAGAGATAGATCTCTCTATCTATATCTATATATCTATATCTATATATATAAAAAAAAAAATCAGAGAAAATGAAAAAATATATAAATCAGAGTACCAATATAATTCATATCAGAACAGAGAGAGAGATGCCCCAAATATTTTTTTCTGGAAGGACTGTGTTGGCCCAGCTCTTGAGCCATAAACAAAACAAGAGAGACACAAGGTGTAAACTGCAAAAATGAAACAATTTATTAACCAAATAACCAAACAATACTTAATTTTGTATTTATTTAGAAAATTTAAATATCATTTAGAAAAGAAAACAAAAAGCCCCCACAATACTAGACAATCAGTGCAGACAGTTACCATGATACAAAAGACAGGAGGGAATATGGCACCATCATGCAAAATAGGACATATACAAAGCAGAAGAGTAATACAAAACAATGACAATTGTATACAGATTGTGCAGATTTATTGTTGTATCAGTGGTAATAGACCAAGTGGTTAAGCAGTATGTTATATGTGAGAAAATCATAGCATGAAAATAACTTTTAGCAGCTTCAGGTGTGAGATATTTGCGAATAAATATAAAATGATTTAGGTGAAATTTTGTTTTTGCAACAACTTGTTTAACTTGTTTTTTGAAGCTGAGAGTTGAGTTTATGATGACACCAAGATATTTAAAACTGGAAACCACTTGTAACTTCTCCCCTGATACAAAAATTTAATCTTAAATTCAACCAAACATAAACAGGCCTAGGCCAACTAAACAAACACATGGTGCTCTTAAACAGAACCCAGCAAACACAGACGGACCCGGACGTGTCCAAGAGAGCCCGATTGGGTCGTGATGACGTCCAGTGCCGTCGTATAGGGGGGAAAGGTGATGACAATTCTAAGGGCCCACAGCCCGCTATAGGGCCCACACACAGCCCCAAGTAGCCTCTATGACAAAATGGTTGTGCATACACTGAACTAATATATATTCATACGAATGAATATTAATTAAAACAAAGAAACAGTCATATAATATTCAAATTTTAATTATTTTTAATATTCTTTTTAACCCCGTTGGTCCCTTCTTAAAAAATGGTTTGGTCCACACCGCGGTTCGTTCTTCCCATGGTTTTTCCTCATCGGAATTAAGTGAGCGCGAGCGAACTCCAGCAGGGTTAGGATGCCCACCAAAAAGCACAAGTCCGGACACCAGAAGAGAGTTGAGAAGGAGGCCAGGAGTAGGAGCAGCAGAGCAGGGGCCCAGGACATCAACAACTTATTTTCTAAGAATGGTGAGAGTAAAACTACCGAGGGCGGCTGAAACAATTAGCCTACTTGTTCATTAATTTAATGTCTGTAAAATTACCTTTGACGGGCGCAAGCTGGAGCCTACGTTAGCTGTCATCTGGCCGTGCTACACTCAAGACAAGTCGCCAGTTTATTGTAGAGCAACGGTTCCTAGAGTAGCTATAACTGAACGTTACTAATTTAGGGGCTACTACAGTGACTGTGTGTTTCACACATATCACTGTCGGACAGTGCTCCAGTATGCGCCCATTCAGGGGCTGCATTGAATTGTATTATGACGCATTCAAGTTCTACTCAGTAATTATGAGCATCTGACGAAGGTCAGTTACGTTATCATTGATGTGTTCAATGTTGTCTTGTAAAATGTGTTATTAGTGGGACATTTGAATAGCCTAAATACAAAAAAGTAAAATGTTCAAAGATTTGTTTGTTTTCATAGCAGTATAAAATAAAAGACACCATAATAGCTGATAACAACAAAGTAAAAAAGACTATTTGGAGTTGTGGACAGTTTACACCGACTTTTGAATGGTTTAAGAATATTTTTTGCCAGGGAAAGTGAAGCTGTCCACCTAGAGCTATGGTACTAAGAAGCCCATTTAGATTTTGTCCAAGAATAGGTTAGTTCTGCACCAGTTTCTCCATGAAACATAACATGTAATGTTTACAATATATATAATGGAACAAAAAACTTTATGTTCTGCTGCACTAGAATCAGCAGTGGCTGCTTCATCTGAGTTTGACCCCACAGCAGTCGCTCAGCCCAGCAGTCCAATGATGCCTTTGATGGTGAGTGAGTGATGTACACACTGGTTGGCTGTTTTGGTTTATTAGTGACCCACTACCTATTTGTTGAGTGGTTAATTGAAAATGTATTTACAATCAGAGGTGTAATAACGTGTTGCAAATCAGTGAAATGAGAATAAGACAACTAATTATACATAATTTACATAATAACACTCTGACTTGTTAAGTCGTTAATCGTAAAAAAGGAAACAAATTGGCTGTATTACACCAGGCACTGTCAAGAATACTGAAAAACAAGAAAATTGAAGGTGGCATTGAATGGGGTAGAGGGGCCCACATATGGTCATATTCTCGGCCTGATCGGACTAGTTGTGATTGGATGTCATCACGACCCAATCGGGCTCTCAGGCATACACAAACTTTTTAGGTGAAGAAACTGCGTTTTTTTTAACATTTTTAATTTTAAATTTTAAATTTTATTTTATACACAGACACACACATACATAGATACAATGAACAGACAAACAACCATCAAAAAATGATATACATATAAGAAAGTGGGCGTGATCTGACCTACGACCCAGCACGTGACGCATTTGTCCAACACACACCAGAGCAGGTCAGCACACGCAGCGGTGGTAGCCCTATGGTGGTAGCACAACAGAGAGTAAAGTAAGTAACCTTTTCATGTTCTCGGAGTTTGATTGTAGTAAAATACTGTCACTGTCAGGCACACCGTCCTTAGAGAGGCTGCAAGTTCCTAAATTTTGGTGTTTTCTTTTGTTGAATCAAACTTAATACCTAGCTGCTAATACGTAACACGTGAACTATCATATTTTCTCACCGAATTAACTAGGCCGCAAAGGCCTGCTGCTAGCTGCTAACAGCATTTCAGCGCACTCGGTATAGAGCCGGGAGGAATTATTGCAGTTCAAATTGGGTCCCTCCTCTCGGGCTCAACTTTGTGGCCTCCTGCACCTGACAGAAGCAGTTGTCAGGACCGCAAAGGACTAACAGCAATATCGGCGGGGCTTAGCATCATCTGCTAACACTGGGCCAGATCACAGCTGAATCGGGGGACATTTGGACGTCATTTCCAGGACGCGGTCACAAGACGTCCTCTCGACGGCATAAACTGGACGGGTATGTGGTCGGCTTAGGGTCATTAACAAGCCGTCGATTTGACGTCTTGGTTAGGACGTCCTGGTTATGACGTCGAAAACATTGCCTATTTAGCCTAGTCCGAATTGTCACCGAATGACGTCAAGACGACGTCAATCTGACGTCATTTGGCTTGCTGGGAAGAGCTCAAAAAGATAAAAAAAAACAGGGCATCTCAAAGACAGCCAGGTCTTAAATACTCCTGGGAGGTTCCTGCAGGTTCCTGGTAAGCAGATTATAATCTGCTTACCAGGAACCTGCAGGATGACAGACAAACATAGGAAAACACACACACCCACAGCAGGAGGGCCGTCACAACTGTCTGGAGCTTTGCTCTGCGCGAGCCTTCCGGCAATGATGACGGCTACTGGCAGCGGCGTTGCCGTCGCTACCAGCAACAGGACCGCCGGAACGGTATCGGTACCAGTAATGATGGCGGCGGCGGTGGCGGCGGCGGTGGCGGCGTCGGTACCGGCAACAAATTGTAGACACAAGTAGCAGACCACGTATCCTACATATCGTTGCTTTGTGGGGTGCGTATGAGACATAAGCAGTATCTTACTTTTGTTAGGGTAATGACATGTGAATAATACAATCTGTGCCACTTGTGTAAAATTCGCTGGTCAATGTGATATCTGTTAGAAAGGCCGCTCCTGTGTGCATGCGCCAGTTAGTACATTCCTGCAGGCTGCCGAAGTGACATGCAGCAGCGGAGTGAGAGAAAGACATGCAGCAGCGGAGTGAGAGAAAGTCATTGCGTGATAACGTTACGTGTGCGTGATTGACCCTAAAGTTAGTTATATACTTCAATCCTGCATGTTCCTTGTTTGTAACGTGATAATTTAGTATTAGAGGTAAAGTTGCACTGTTATGAGGCCTGTTAACCTCATTATACTAATGCAAGTGATTTGGAACTTTGTGTAACTTTATTTGTGATATTAAGATGAATATTATTCATTCTTTTTTTATTTAATTGCAGACCACGCTCCTGCCAAATCACACGTCAATTAGAAGATTACTACTCCTGTACCAGTGTGTGCTATGCTGTGTTACAAGCCTCCAGTAAAGAGTTGGATTGCATATTTCTTGAGTCCTGTGTTCTGACCGACACCCCAGGGAGACACCCATCCTAATTACATCATTCTCTACAGTCCATTCACCTTATTGCTAAACCACCACAATCATTCAACAAAGGTCCTTCGAGCCGGATCTGGTGTTAGCCCTGGATTGAGGAGTGTCCTGACGATATGCAGCCGTTTCCATCCCAGCAAGAAGCTGTTAGGCCACGGCACCAGATCCAGCTACCTGCCTATCTTCAAGACTATGATCTGAGTGCCAGTCGAAGACATGCCTTCCAGCCACTAGTTCCTCACACAGCACAGCAGTCAGCACAGGAGCCAGTCAGCTAGTATAGGTTTCCACCACCTCCGTTTCAGATTCAGCCTCCCTATCCTGTCCATCCTTTGACCAGACCAGACTCAATGTTGCTTCGCTCGCCCTCAATGACCATGGACAGTCAACTACCACAGATTGCCTACTCTACTGCAGCGTCACAGCAGTATCCTATTCAGCTCAGCATCAACTGCCCACCACAGTTAAATCAAGGGACTGGTCCTCAACCTTATCATCCTAACCCTCCAAGTCAGAAGACCAAGGAGGATCCAGACAGAGACCAGGTGCTGTATGACTTCCTAGGGAGAATGCTGAGTGAGTTGCAGATCATGAAACACCAGGTTGCCTCTACGTCTCCCAGTAAACCACAGCCAGCCATGATCCAGCAAACAGACAGCATGCCCTTCTACGATGCCTCTACGGTGAATCGTACTAGTACACCCTATGCCCATCCTCCCCAGCCTTCTGTTCAGCCGCAGCCACAGTCCTATGGCTGGCATCCGCAGCCTCAAGTGCCATCAGCCAGACCCATGTATGCTCCGCCACCTCAAGTAGCTCCACAACTATATCCTCCTCAATATCAAAGGCCATACTATGGAGCGCCAGTGCCACAGCCCACATACCCAGTAGTCCAAGAACAGACCTACCGGGGTCCCAAGCCAACAATACCAGACTTTGTCGCGAAAGATCCCAGTGAGTTTACTCGTCTGATGATTGCTCTTGACAACCTATTGCCTACTGATGCCACCAAGCTATTCAGATACCAAATTCTCATGGATCATCTGAAGCTTGAAGAAGCTCGCCTGGTAGCAGATTTCTTTCTGAACTCCCCATTTCAATATTCTGACACAATGGCTGCTCTGAATGAGAGATATGGTCAGCCCCATAAGCTGGCTCTCAAGAAGATAGCCAGTGTGATGGACTCAGCAGAGGTGAGGAGAGGAGATATAGAGGCATTTGAGAGATTCGCCCTCCAGATTAGGTCTCTTAATGGCATACTAAACACTCTAGGCCCAGAAGGTGAGGCAGAGCTACGATGCGGGTCACATGTGGAGCGACTTCTGAGTAAATTACCAATTGAGATGAGGTCAGAGTTCCGCCATCAGATGGGTCGCCGTCCTGGAACTATTTACACCCTCATAGACCTGTCAGAATGGCTCCATTATGAGGCGTGGTGTCAAGGCACTGAGTCACAGACCAGCAACAAGGGACAGAAGCAAGGGCAACAGCCAAACCGCAAGCGAGAAGGAAAACCACCAGCCCGCTCTACTACAGTACTACATGGAGCTAACGAAGTATCAGCAAACCAGACACCTGAATCGTCCTCGTCCAAATCAGATCAATCACCTAAGAAGAATGCCACAAAAAAGGCCTTCTGTCCTTATTGTAACAAGGATGATCATTACCTAATCCAGTGCACCACCTTCAAGGCCTTCAATAAGGATCAGATAATAGACAGGATTCAGACTAATCATCGATGTTGGAGGTGTGCACGCACACATCGAGCTGCGCAGTGCACGCTGAAGAAACCATGTAGTATCTGCAGGGGCAGGCATCTTCAAATCTTACATGAAGTCAACTCCAAAGAAGCCAGCACTAAGGAGGAATCAGCTAGGCCGACTTCAACCACTGAAACCCTATACCTGAACCAGCCTACAGACTGCAGATGTGTTCTCCTGAAGGTCGGCAGAGTTCTGATTCACTATCAGGGGAAGACTGTTGATACCTATGCAGTGCTAGATGATGGATCAGAGCGGACCATCTTACTCGCCGCTGCTGCTCTCAAGCTGGGCATTCAAGGCACAGATGAGAGTTTAGCACTGAGAACGATCCGCCAAGATGTCCGACCATCAGTGGCTCCTCTGTTTCCTTCCAGTTATCTCCTGCTAGCCAGCCACAGAAGATCTTCCAGATCAAAGCAGCATTCACAGCTGAACGCCTTGGACTAGCTAACCATTCCTATCCTGCCACCCTCCTGAGCAAGTATAAGCACCTGAAAGACCTACCCCTACAGCCCTTCGAACAGGTACCACCTTTACTACTCATTGGTGCTGATCACTCCCATTTAATAACACCCATCGCACCAGTCCGCCTGGGACCACCGGATGGGCCAGCTGCCATAAAGACCCGACTTGGATGGGTGCTACAGGGACCTGCTAGACTCCTTCAGACTCAGCTACGACCAAAAGAGTGCCTTCACCTTTCCCTCAGTCCTGCGGAGCTAGAGCTGAAAAGAGATGTAGAACGACTGTGGCAACTCGACGTCTTACCTTATCGCTGTGAGAAACAGGTCACAAGATCAAGGGAGGATCAGGAAGCCATCAGCCTTCTGGAGGCCAAGACAACCAGAGTAGAGGTGAATGGAGTCCTTAGTTACGCCACATCCCTGTTGCGCAGAAAGGACTTTCCCTGTTTTCAGGCCCCAAGGAAGCCGTCTTGCCTAGCCTCCGGAGCATGGAAGGACGTCTTGCAAAAGACCCCGACAAGGCAGCCTCATATAATGCAGAGGTCAAGAAGCTAGTCATTGCCAATGCTGTGGCTAAACTGCCCTCTGAGACCACGCCCACTGGAGAAAATTGGTACATTCTCAAACTTGATGACCAACCACAATGGTAAAGACCGAATAGTATTCAACTGCTCCTTCAGATACAAAGGTCTCAACATCAATGAGTTTTTGCTGCCTGGTCCAGCTTTGAGCCCTTCCCTTCTGGGTGTTCTCCTTCGCTTCAGGGAGCACAGCGTGGCCATCAGTGGAGACATACGTGGTATGTTTCACCAGGTACTGCTCTTGCCTGAAGACAAACCACTACTACGCTTTCTCTGGTGCGACATGAGGAGAGATGACCCCCCTGAGATTTACGAGTGGCAGGTACTCCCTTTCGGGACTACTTGTAGTCCTTGTTGTGCATCCTTTGCTCTGCAGAGACATGTCTCGTTGCACAGCACACCAGAAGAAGATGTGAGATTCCCTGTCGAGAGGTGCTTTTATGTAGACAATTGTCTCCAGAGCTTCGCTTGCATCCAGGAAGCACGCCATCTACTCAACAAGTTCAGGAAAATTCTAGCATCTGGAGGATTTGACATAAGCCAGTGGGCCAGCAACGAGCCATACATTGTAAGTCACCTCCCACCAGATGCCAGATCTGCCAAACTGGAATTGTGGCTCTCACAAGACAAAGCTGAAGCGAAAGAATCCACTTTGGGCTTGAGTTGGTTTTGTGACACTGACACCTTAGGATTCCAACACAGACCTGTGTCATACAGTGCTCCTACAATGAGGAACATCTACCGGGTGCTGGCCATGCAATATGATCCTCTTGGAGTCCTCCTACTCTTTACCACCAGAGCAAAGGTGATCGTCCAACAGCTTTGGGATAAGCACCGAGACTGGGACGACCCTATGCTCCCAGAATACCTCCTACAGGCCTGGATGGAATGGGAATCAGAACTCAAGTACTTACCTGAAGTGGTGTTACCTAGGTGCTACGTACCATCTGCAATAGACCATGCTCAGGTGACTCATAACATCCATGTCTTCGCAGATGCCTCTGAGAAAGCATATGGGTCTGTAGCTTACCTTCAGTCCATAGACCCAGACGGCAATGTATATCTAGCCTTTCTCCTGGCAAGATCGCGTGTGGCCCCAAGGAAGCAACACTCAATGCCACGGTTGGAGCTCTGCGCGGCTGTAACAGGAGCCCAGCTGGAAAAACTCCTCGTGAATGAACTCACTCTGCCAATCCAAGAAGTCACCCACTGGACAGACTCCACAACAGTCCTCCATTGGCTGCGCTCTGAGTCCTGCCACTTCAAGGTATTTGTGGATACTAGAGTGGCAGAAATTCAAGAGCTAACCAACCTGGAATCTTGGAGGTATGTAGACTCTGCCAGAAATCCTGCAGATGATCTCACCAGAGGAAAGAACCTGAAAGAGCTGATCGGACCGAACCGGTGGATCCACGGACCACAATTTCTACTGCAACCTCCCAGTGAATGGCCTTCCAACCCCTCAGAGACACCTGTTGACGATAACACAGAGTTGAGGAAAACTGCCGTCTGTGGACTAACCATCACACCACCGCCTGTGACAGATGGAGTCAAGTGCACCAGCTGGCAAGAATTGGTACAAGCAGTAACTGAGGAGCTTCATGGGGCGGCTAGTCTGACTGGCCATCCTCCTGCCAACACATTTCAAGAAGCAGAGCTTCTAGTGCTGAGTAGGGTCCAGATAGATTGCTTTCCTGAAGATTATCAGATCCTGAAATCAGGTAAACTAGTGCCTTCCAGCAGTCGATTACTCTGCCTTTCTCCTGAGTTTGATAGTACCACCCAGCTCATCCGTGTTGGAGGACGGTTGAGACGACTTGAGCATCTCGATGCAGACACAGTTCACCCTATAGTCCTGGACCCCAGCCATCAGACCACCCATCTACTCATAAAGGATTATGATGCCCGGCTGTGTCATCCAGGACCAGAGCGAGTGTTTGCTGAACTCCGCCGGAAATTCTGGATCCTTAGAGGAAGAGAGGCAGTACGCAGGCACCAGCTGACATGCCTAGATTGTCGTAAGTGGAGATCTAAACCAGCCTGTCAGAAAATTATGGACCTTCCACCACCCCATCTCAGGCTGTTCAAACCGGCCTTTTATTCAGCTGGAATGGATTGCTTCGGCCCTCTCCTGATCAAGGTGGGGCGCCGGAATGAGAAGAGGTGGGGCCTGCTATTCAAATGCCTAACTACTAGAGCCGTGCATCTAGAGATTCTGACATCCATTGACAGTGATGCCTTCCTCATGGCTCTTAAAAGGTTCATTGCCCGACATGGCCAGCCTGCCGAATTGTATTCTGATCAAGGTGCGAATTTCCATGGGGGAGAGACAGAACTCAGAGAGGCCTACAGTCAACTAAGTCCTGACCTACAACAACTCCTGGCCAAGCAGCAGATTAGTTTCCATTACAACCCCCCGGTTGCTCCCCATTTTGGTGGAGTATGGGAGCGAGAAATCCGCTCAGTTAAGGCAGCCCGTTACTCCACCCTGGGCTCAGAGTCAGTCACAGAAGAAGTCCTCAGGACAGTCCTCACCGAGATTGAAGCCATATTGAACTCCAAGCCCCTCGGATATGTTTCCCGCAGACCTAGCAGATCCAGATCCGGTGACCCCCAATTGCCTCCTGTTGGGGCGGCCAGATGGCTCCTTACCCCCAGATGTTTATCCAGAATCTGAGCTGCTGAGCAAGAGGAGATGGAGACATTCCCAGGTGTTGGCTGAGAGGTTTTGGTCCGCGTTTGTCAAACATTACCTGCTTGGACTACAGACCAGAGCGAAATGGCAGAATCCTTCTCCAGATGTCCAAGTCGGCATGGTGGTGTTGCTCATTGACCCCCAGCTACCACGGTCATTGTGGCAGATGGGCAAGGTGACCAAAGTCTTTCCTGGCACTGATGGACGGGTGAGGACTGCTGAGGTGCAGATAAAGGACCGTGTTTATACTAGACCCATCACCCGCCTGATAGTGCTGCCAGAGATCCAAGACCCTGATGACCCTGAATGACTCTAGAGCGGCTTTTATATGGGACAAATTTGGACCCAAATTTGGGGGCGGCGTTGTTAAAAAGGCCACTCCTGCATGCATGCGCCAGTTAGTACATTCCTGCAGGCTGCCGAAGTGACATGCAGCAGCGGAGTGAGAGAAAGACATTGTATGATAACGTTACGTGTGCGTGATTGGCCCTGAAGTGAGTTATATACTTCAATCCTGCATGTTCCTTGTTTGTAACGTAATATATGTTCATACTTGTCAGACAGTTATGTTAAAGCGTCATTGAAACATGTTTAAAGTTTGAACAAAGATGTAACAGAGATTAGGTCTAAGTTTGTTTACTGTCACTTTGCATATTTTGTATTTACTCCGTCTGTATCCTTTAAATATTACTAAGTTTACATCTATATTGTATTAGTTTGTGGACATTATGTTGGTTAGAGTAATTAATCCCTTTTGTCGAGTGTTTAATGTGTGTAACCACGTTCTTAGAATATTCCAGAGAGTGATTATATGCGGCCACTAGGTGGCGCCATTGCACTATTTTTTCTACATAGAAAACCTAATTTAGTATTAGAGGTAAAGTTGTACTGTTATGAGGCCTGTTAACCTCATTATACTAATGCAAGTGATTTGGAACTTTGTGTAACTTTATTTGTGATATTAAGATGAATATTATTTATTCTTTGTTTAGTTAATTGCAGACCACACTCCTGCCAAATCACACGTCAATTCAAAGATTACTACTTCTGTACCAGTGTGTGCTATGCTGTGCTGTGTTACAAGCCTCCAGTAAAGAGTTGGATTGCATATTCCTTGAGTCCTGTGTTCTGACCGACACCCCAGGGAGACACCCATCCTAATTACATCATTCTCTACAGTCCATTCACCTTATTGCTAAACCACCACAATCATTCAACAATATCAGTAATATTTGTCTTATTTCTACAATAGCATTCTTGTGTCAGTTATAGTCTAAGTCAGTGCTATGGAATATGACTTATAAAGTCTCAGTTCATAGCCGGGTGAACACCAGAAACAAACATAGTCTAGCTAACGTTAGCTGGCTACGATTTCTCTGGTGGACATAAATACAGTACAGTAATATTCGATTCATGAAATACAACCAATAGTAATGTTCAATCCTTCTTGTGAAAAGTAATCCCTCGAGCCCTGTTTTCGATCGTCCGCCGATTAGAACAGGAATATGCTGCACAGTGCTCTAGCATCTTGTTGCTTCTGCTGCTCAACTGTGAGTAGAATAACTGGTCCAAGATGACGGCTGCATTTCTTGCGCCCCAGCCGCCCATGCAGCATCTACTCTTTATGTCTATGGCCTCCAGTGTCAGGACAGGAAAAAACAAACTTTTTGTGCGTCTCTTGAAGGACTCCGGCAAACTTTTTGTGCGTCTCTTGAAGGACTCCAGCGTATACATACACCCTGAAACCACTGGTCATGTTTGCAAATTACCGAATTAAATAATAAATTTGTAATAAATTAGTTACGCTAACAGTTGACTGAGATCAGGTTATTTGTTGTGTAAAGGAAAATGACATGAAGATTTAATGTTTTGCTGTCCTTCATTCCACTCGTTTTATACCTTTATTAATTGAAATACACATAACACATAACGTGCAGGCTCCACTGTCAGGCTGCGGTCATGTCAGGACACACTTTTGAAGAAGCCGCTTTGTTGTTGATTTATTTTTAATTACTTTTTAATTAATCAACACTAACACGAAAAAACATGAATTTATTCGTTGCATAAGTCTACCAGCATTATTATAGCGTTAGCCTACATCAAGTGTCAAAATAAACTCCACTCATCGCCTATAGTTTAGCAACATTTTATAAAAACGTTGAACTTAATGGAAGATGTATTTCCTAATGGAAAATGTGTTTAATGATAAAAGTTCATGTCTACTCAGAGGGTTAGACATACTGCAGTAATCTCTGTTATGCCCTGGCTAGGCGAACCTAGGGCATTTTTTTTTTTTTTTTTTTTTTTTTTTTATATGGTTTATTTGATAGGGACAGATACAGATCATGTGGGTTGTACAACAATCCAACAGAAAGCATCATAGCATTTATAGCCTTAGCTAATTTCCAATGCCCGTCCCTAGAGGGGCCTTTAAAATAACATACAAAAAACCTGTTTTTGTTTTTTTTTTAAAAAAACAAAAAAACAAAAAACATCTTATCCATTCATCCAACCCTCCACTCAACCATCCATCCATCAATTCATAAACAATATCTTCCTATCCATTCATCCATCCCTCCGTTCATCCATAGAATATATTAAATAACATGATAACATATTGGCCTATTTTTCCCTGAATCTTGGCCTAGAAATTAACTAACATGATGCAGGTACATACACGTACACATATTCACGCACACACATACAATTCACAGTCCCCCCCCCCCCCCCACTCACAAAATACACCCACATTTCCCTATATGTGGCTACAAACTTGATTGTCTTTTAGGAATTCCTTCATTTTGCTCCTGAACTGCCCATGACTGTGAATGGCCTTGAGCTCGGTTGACAGACTATTCCATATATTAACTCCCTTAATAAGGAATGATGACTGGCCAAAGGAGGTTTTACGGTGAGGTACCCTACAGTTCCCTGCAGCGGCTCTTCTCGACATGAATGAGTGGACACCTTCCTCACTCCCAAGCCACAGAGGAAACCCAAGAATCTGGTTCGTAAGTTTTCAACAGACAAAGGTTTATTTACAAATAATATAAATAAATATGGTACTTTTATGTATATGTAAACAGTTATTTTCCTAAAAAGTACCAACCAAGTAATGGTATAATGAAAATTATTAAGTGCTCACTTAAAACATAAAAATTAAAATAAAATGACAAATTTTCATTCTTTTCCCCTTCTTAAAAGTTAACAATTACTGCTGAGTTTGAATACTGCATTGCAAAGTAAAAGCATTGAGTATACACAGAAATTATACAATTATATGGTTTCACGAAGGCACTGCAATCTACTTTAGAGAAATTCAAAATATCAAAAAGTACACCTGCAGAAACAGGTGTAGAACTCGAACCAGAAACTGCTCTGGATATCAGTCAATGAAAAACGGTGATATCACAATACATAGAGGTAATCTTTGAACTTACAGCTGGTTTTTGGACACTATAACTGGCACACAGAACAAAAAAAAACAAAACAAAAAATGGCCTCAATCATTCCTGTGGATGTCAAAAGTTGGCTGGTGGTTGCAGCTAAGCTTTTATTGACTGTTACTGCTCCATTTCACATTCAGCATATGCCAAGTATCCTCGTTTGTCACAAATCTCCCCACAAAACAACCACATGTCCTCGATTTGGGAGAACTTGAACTTAAATGATTCCCGGAGGTCATCTTTCTCAGGGTCTTCAAGTTTGAAACAGTCGTCCTCAGACCAAAGTCTGGCATACTGCTTTGCAGCTTATGCCATTTCCTCCTCTCCCATTCTGACTGCACTGGGCAACTCCACCTTGGATGAAAACAAATGTTGGTTCTTTTCCACCCACTCTGCTGACTTTCTGCAGTCAGAAATCATCTTGGCCTCAAGGTTGTCCTATGGGAAAGATAAAGAGGAAAAAGGTAGTCTCCCTATAGCAAAACTACTGTACAATAGGCCATAAACTATTATTCACGTAAAAAGATAACAGAGCATAAGTAGCAAAGGGACACTCCCGATGAGCTTTGTCAGAATAACCTCAGTATAAAACAGAACATGCCTACCATCTCAACATCTTTTTCATCCCTAGCTTCGGGATGCTACAAAACAGGGGGTACTTGATCCTCTCCCTAAAAGAAAAAAACAACAAATCCTCCTTTTTAAAGTCAAATACAATGATCCCATCAGGGACAGTTCTTTAAATCATCTACCTTGATAGATCTTATATAGATCTAAATTTTGAACACAGATAAAGTTCAGATTCAGTAAACATTGCTGACTGAGGGATGGATTAAAAAAATGACACTGTAGTAGTATTCTCAAAGGAAAAACACAACCAACTTTGTTCATTCCTGTTTTCTCATTAAAATCCACTCTATCCCTCTACTTCCCCAACAAAAAAACAAACAAACAAACAAACAAAAAACATGTCAGTTAGGTTAATCCTCCAGTCAGCATCCCTGACTAACGGCACTGGCTTAAGATCTGGAGTTGGTCCCCGGGCGCCACGCCGTGGCTGCCCACTGCTCCTCAGGGATGGGTTAAATACAGCGAAAGAATCTCACTGTACAAGCTGTATATGTGACAAATAAAGTACCTTTACCAACTCAAACACAAAATCTGACCTCAGTGACGTCATCCACTTTCAGCCTCTTCAGATGGAACACTGGTGGCACCTCACCTTGCAGGATGGCCTTTGCTGTGTCTGTCCAGTGGGAAAACTTTTTCCCATGGCTTAAATAAAGAAAAAAATGTGTTTGTTATAACAAAGATGGTGTTAAGGTGCTAATATTTCCAAGACAATCAAGTGTCAACATCTTTGTGCTTTCACCTTCCAAGGTCAAAATTCTCCATGAGCAAAACACACCACCACTTTCGCAAAGCCGGCATGTCCCTCTGAAAAGAAATATATCATCACTGTAAGCTGCAGTAAATGTCAATTACAGAATTTTTAATGGCTTACTTTGAATATGCAGGTCAACTTTCCACAGTGAAATCATAGGGGGCATCCAGCACAGTGTAAAGGGCATACTATGAAAAAAACAATTATTTTATGTTTACCTCTTTTATGCACACAGAATTAAGACCAAGGATGTTTCCTACCATCAACATGAAGATGCCACAATCATTAATGTACAGCTGTCTTGGAAAATTCTATGATGACAGAAAAATTTGATGAGTTACAGTTCTGTTAAATCTAGATTACAAATAGTGTATACTGATACCTCTATTTCCAAACCAGTGGTCTCTTTCCATGGTCCAGGAAAGACTGACTGGGAAAGATTTCTAAAATTTGAAAAGACATATGTATTAACAGTTAACTATGTTGTTGTCAAAACCATATGGTATCATACATGCACCGTACACACCATGCAAGTAATTCAGGTCATGAACGGACCTTTCAATGCAGTCACACAGAAGCAGACTTTTTAATGGTACAATGTTATGAAATATATTTTTAATGTCACATCATGTTCAACTGTGTTATTCTGATGATTTTTGGTACTTGATGTGCAAATTTGCAGTTATATTTAGGTTGCACCATAAAAAGACTCTTAAACAGATCAGAACATGATCTGGTGAAAAAAAAGAATGTAAAGCTGGGCAATATATCAATATAGTGACATCCTGTGGGATTTTGGATGATGTAATGATGGGATTTGATTTTGTCCATACTGCTCAGCCCTACAACAAACCTTTTCAAAACAGCATTGGAACATGAACACCAATGAGAACCGAAATGCAAGTTTGTTAGTGACCTCAGCAGTTCTCTCATTTCTTGATCACCAAATCCAAATTGTGCATGTGCACATTTGGAATCCAGAAAGAATATCTCTCTGGGTGTTGGCTTCAAAACCTATAATTGTGGTTAATATCATTTAAAGTCATCATAGTTGGAGAGGTTAATACAGCACATCACAAAAGAGCACAACACAACACTAAAAAGATGTAAAGAACATTTTTGTAGTTTATAATGTGCTTCAAGTAAAAAAACAGTGACAACAAAATAATTGGGGCAGTGTCAGGCGTGTTCGTTTGTTTGAGAGGTGAAAGTAGACAGACCAAATAGAAGACAGACTACGACGTACTGTTAACTATTTAATAAGAAGAATTGTATGATTAAGCAAAAGCAAAAAGCTTGATCAAGGTCTTTCTCTGTTTGAAAAATCGCAGGCAGCAGAGCCCTAAGCAGCAACGCTGTTAACTGCAACCAATCGCCCAAAAAAAAAAAAAGAATTTCAGCATGTAATACATTATATATTGTTGTCACAACGTATGTGTTGAATTGTCATTGGTCAACCATATAGATAGGATGAATACTATTATTGGACAATCGAATGAAAAGGTGGGGAGAAACCGTGGTTTAGACTTTAGCCCTCCCATCGTTGGTGCACAAACTGGTCCCAGTTTCTCGGCACACGAACCATGATTCCTGGAGACGTCACCCTGTTGGAGAAAACAAATTGTTCCTGGCCTCAACTGCCTGTTCCCCGCTATCTGCCTTTGTTTATGGGGCCTTCACTGTTGCATAAGCACAAAGGATTTGGGAGGTGATATCGCTGGCCTTGGAGGCCTCTTCATGTGTGAAAGGGATGAGTGAATATGTTATGTTCGCTTCTGACCATCTCAGTCAGCAGGATATGTGCAACTCTTAATAATGTGAGATAACAGGAAAAGATGGGAAAAGACAATCTATGTGTCACAGTGTGGCAGACGTCATAATTTAATGAGCAATGAATGATGTGTGTGCAGTTTCATGAGTGGTGTGTTTGTTAAGGGGAGTCACGGGCAGTCATGGGAAATATTCTAGTAGGCTGGGGTCATAGGGGGGCATACTGAGGGGTCGTGGGGCATAGAGGGGCATAATGAAAATGTATAAATCCTAACAGCAGCAGTAACTCAGGAGGTACAGTGGCCATTTGGGGAAACAAAATTCAATCTCAAACATTTCCTGGTTTCACGTCTAACTGTTCTTGAACAAGAACCCCAACTGCTCCTGATGAGGGTGGCTGCCTCCACCATAGGAATGTGGGTGTGTTGGTTGTTAAATAAAATATCAAAATGCAGACCATTTGTCACAGGTAACACCAGTACTTACAGACAACAGGAAATGTCTACTTTTCCACACAGAGATAACAATGGAGTCCCTTATGTGAACGTCTCTCTAAAAACAAAGAGAAAGTTAAACATATACAATACATAGAAATATATTTTCAATTGAATCCAACAGGTATACTTACAGGCAGTGATGTGCGCGGGGGGGGGGGGGCAGGGGCAGTCGCCTCCCCTTGTGGCCCAATTGTTGAAAAACTTGCGCACTAAAGTGCCCTCCTGAGAGCCAAAAAAGCATGCCAAAGTGCCCTCTTGGTTGGCAAAACACACTAAACTGCCCCCTTGGCTGGTTAAAACATGATAAACTGCCCTCTTGGGAGCCAAAACATGCGCTAAACTGCCCTCTTGGGAGCCAAAATACACGCTAAAGTGCCCTCTTGGGAGCCAAAGCGCTCTAAACTGCCCTCTTGGTAGCCAAAACGCGCGCTAAACTGCCCTTCTTTTCGCCCCTGCCCTTCAAAAAGTCTGCGCACGCCACTGCTTACAGGTAAACTTGGGAGTGGCTCGCACGCAGTTGGCTGTCGCCATGTTGGTACAGCATACATATCAACCACAAAAATGCATTTCCCCTGAGGAAAATATTGCAAATGTGAACCTTGCCATGCAAACAGTGTTTAAGTTAGATGCAACCATATTCTGAAATCAGACGTTATACCTTTGATTGAGCAGTTTGTTCGATGAGCTCAAAACAAGCGTTTCCTATCTGCAAAAACAAAACAAAAAAAAAAGAAACACCCAAACTTTAATTTAGCAGCCATAACGACACACATAATTTGTTCACATATGACATCTATTAACTGTTAACCCACAGTTGATTCCATCCCCAGTTTCAGGCCATGGGTCCAGAAGTCAACACGTGTCAGGCAACTCTTTTTTGTCTTCACAATTAGTTCTGACTCTGGCTTCTCAGTATCCAGGACCTAGTCAAGCTTATCATTGTTAAAAAAAAAAAAAAAAGAAAAGAAATTACTACACACATATTTTACAATTCAGCATAATATGCCCAAGAATGTCATGGTAGGCTGGGTTTCATGATGACATATATACATAATACATATACATACGAGCTGCTGTTGGGAGGGATGTGGGTGCACTGTCCATGATGCTCGGCATGGTTGTACATTCTCACATTTCATGATATTTGCACAGTGTGGTCCACAGGTGTCATCATCCATCCAGGAGAATTATGGTTTGAAAAAAGGAGAATAAAAAAACCCAAATAATTTGCCAATTTCAGAACCTGCCACCCACCTTTGTGTGTCAGTGCAAAGCCCTTGTTGAGGGGCTCCAACTGGTGAGGGCTGAGGCTGAGCAGATTTTTCAGATAGTAGGACTCCTGGGGCTTTAGAAAAAACACAGGATTCAGTACAATCATTACATTTCAGATAACTGTAAAATAAAAACAGTCCTTGACTTCAGACTTACATAATACTGCTTGTCCAACTTCATTAAAAACAATGTTGTGCAGAGTATGTGATTCATGTCCTCTTTCGAGCTGCTTTTTCACAAGTTTTTCATTTGTGTTGCTGTTTCGATGATGCACCAGGTTTCTCATTACAAAAATGTGGGTTGACGGGGCCATGTTGTTAAGAAAATAGTTGTTTTTCTGAAGAGATGAAAACAGCTGCTCAGCCACTTGACTATTCAAAGAACCCTGCAGTTCTGTACTGTACCTATAACTGTACCTTTTGCTTCATGAGTTCATCAGTGAGGCGATCCTCTGAGACCATGCCGAGCTCTGCTTCAGCAGAGGACTTTGAATGGGAAACCTTCTCAAATTCGGTGTTGAACACAGTGTCAGTTCTTCGTGTGTTTTTCCCAATCCACAGGGCCCAGTGTTCAAAACTTGGATGGACAGCAAAGATGTATTTTGCACGGCCTGGGAAATAAATACACCAAGTGATTTTTTTGTATGGTAAAGTGCACTGATCCATTAAATAAAGGTAATAAATGTAGAGAAATTTGAGAGGATGTACATACTTGGGAAAAGGGCACAAGCAATCATTTCCAACTGTACAGAGTCCCAGAACTCTTCGATGTCCACTTCCCCAGTAAAGTTCTCAGGGACCTCTCTTACGTCACTCAATGAAAGAAAAAAAAAACTGTAATTTACAGTCTCTTTATTATTAAATACACACGATATTGCGACTTGCCAGGCAGGTTGAAGTCTTGTGTGGGTCCATCACAACAACAGGAGGATGGTACCCACAGCAAGCACATGAATATGAGTAGTCATGGCTTGTCAACGCCTCAAAGTGGAGGTAGGCATGGAGGACACTATCTCTTGACGGAAATGTTACTTTCCTAAGTTCTCAAGCGAGTCCACCACCTTTGAAACTGAAACGTTGTTCTTTAAAAAACAAACAAACAAATAAAATACAGTTATGCTTATTTTGGAGCATCCAAACTGTTCCACAAAGGGCCCTGTGGCTGCAGGTCTTTGTTTCAACCAAGCAGCAGCACACCTAACCTGACTCATTAAATCAACTGATCTCAGTTTTCAGAGAGATCTTTGGTCAAACTGTGTGCTCTCGACTGGTTGGAAAAAAAACCTGTCACATGGCCCTTTTAGAGAAAAGGGTTGAGAAAATGTAGTGCCAAAAGAAAGGCCGGTCTGACGGCGATGTAAAGCAGTGTGAATTTTCCCTATACAACGTACACTTGAACTGTTATAGATTTTTTTAGGTGAGCCTTCTTTTAGGTGGTTAATTTCGCTTTTTCTCTGGACCCCGCAGTACAAAGCTGAGCGTCTGGGCTGGAGCGGCTCTCTACTTCTCCAAACTGAGGCTGCGCTGATCGGTGATTACGGTAGGAAACAGATCGACTATAGATATGTACTTTATATGACCCCACTTCAAAAAACCAGAGCTATCCCTTTAATGAACAATGTTGCATTCAGAAATCTTTCATAAAATGAGGAAAGATATTAATAACTTACGTTCAATTACACCATTGATGGAGATTATCCCGGCATTTTTGGAGATGAGTTTTGACTCATCAAGTTGTACTAACCCCGGACAGATGATGCAACTCGCCTCTATTGGATGCAACTCTGTAATGTAACTTGCCCTTTGTTTTACAAAGTCATCAGGTAGGCTGTCTGGGAGCTTTTTATGCTTGTAGATGTAGTGAACAAGCTGCTTCCACTTTTCACCAGATGGTGGATACACAGTGCCTTGTTGCTGTTTGGGTGTATTTGGGGCAATCTCTGTTCGAAATAGGTCCGGGTTTGTCTGAAATAAATGCCACTTACTGATGTTTTTGTGGACGCAGGACCTTCTAGGTTTCGCACAAGGACAATGCCAGGTGTTAGCTGTTGAGTTGTATGTTACCGTCACCCTCCCAAGGCGACTATAATGATGCAAAGCCGGCTCATGGACTGAAAAGCAAAATTTAGGGTCCTTTTCAAATGACACCTCCACACAGAGAGGGACATGGGCTTTCTGGGCAATTTTTTGCCTTTTTAAGCAAGTGGCCTTTTTAGTCTCACCAAAAAATTTCAAATCAACCATTTCGGACAGAACTTCTACTTTGAGACATTCCTCTGTTGCAATTTCCGTGCAATTTTCCAGTGAGCGGTTGTGTTCACACTGGCTGAAATTCAATCCACCTCGTACTGCCATTAAATGATACTGTCTGTAGTCTTCAAGCTCCCATTGCACCTCATGCTGGTGGCCCCAGGTTTTCTTTTGGACGTGAATAGGCACAGAAAAGCCATGCCTAGCTTTTTGGACAGCAGATATTCCATTTGTGGCATCTAAACAGACACTCTTCAATGCATTTCTCACTGTTGCATCCATCTTCTTAAGGTGCTTCCTCTGTATATGCTTGGCTAAATTCTTTTTATGACAGATACGTTTGCAATGTGGTCATTGCACCTTTTTCTGGAGAAATGTCTTTGTGGGCTCCTGGGCAGTACATAAATGTGTGTCTCCAGAGCAGGGGCGGTTCTAGGGGGGGGGGCAACAGGGGCCAGTGCCCCCGTGACACTGAGTCTGGACCCCCCTGTGGCCCCCCTGACAGGGAGTCTGCATTAATAACATAATGACAGATTTCTTGCAATGATTTTGTTTTGAAGGGAAAGGCAGAAATAAAGTGTCTCAGCAGTTTACTACCCAATCAAAATTGCTGAAATTGAAAACACTGTTTTCTGAATGAGGGATTTATCCTTTTTCCCGGGTTGTATGTGCCCCCTTACAAAAAAGCCGGCCCCAACCTGGCCCCCCTATTAAATTTGGTCTGGAACTGCCACTGGCCCGGGGCCAGTAAAAGTAGGTGCAGGGCATGTCGATTGGTCAGTCACTGGCCCGGACCAATCGCTGATTACACTGATTACAGTGATTGGCCAGTCACTGCCCGTACGACAATTGTGATTTGCTAGAGTGCATGCGGGAAATGCTTAGAGTGACGGTGGGAAAGTGATTCGGAAAAATGTTGGCGAAGGAGTGCTACGAGTCCGGGAGGAGGAAAAGGGGATTTCTCCCGGGGTGGAGGGATCAGTATGACTGGCTGAACCACCGCGACACTTTTTCGCCCGTTTATCCGCAGCTTTGCACAAACGCCTCACCACAGTCGCTCAGTTTCTCTGGCCGCTCTAGTCTGCGCTCGCTGCAGCTACCTCCTCTCTCCTCCCTCTCCTGTTGCTGCTTCAAACATGACACCGGCTTAGGGACTGACCAGCTGATGATTTGCTGTTCTGCCTTAAGTCCCCTCTCTCTAGCTGTGTTAGATTTATTGTTCAGCTCGTGCTGATGATGCGGGAACTACCGTAAAATACCAAATAATAGCCGGGCGTTTGTTTCAATCACTTAACAGACCAGGCATTTATTTGGGACAGGCGTTTAATTCCCTCCTCACAAAGATCCTGGATGAAAATGTAACAAACTTCACCAGCTTCTCTGTGAATTCTCTGGCATCCTTCTGGGCACAACACGTGAAAAAGGCGAAGAAGAAAAACGTGCAGTGTCAGTGGTCACGTCTTCTTCCTTGATGTTTTTTCAAAATAAATTAGACTCGCATTTATTTGGAACCGGCGGTTATTTACCAAAATATACACCTGCACCCAGCGTTTAAAGGTGACCACATGATGTGTTTTATAATGTTTTTATGTGTTTACAGCTGCTAATATATGTAACGCTGTTACTGTGATGATACATGACAGTTAAATATTGAATATGTCTATAATAACCACATCCTCACATGTAACTGTGACTTTTGATGGGTACTAATAATAACAAAAATGACAAAAAATTAACAAAGACTGCAGATCATAAGAAGCTGCAACTGGCAGTGAGCTGCTTTATTTTCTGTTAGCAGTTAAGTGATGTACTCCATGACAGAACATTATAGAATATGCTAATGTGTAAAATAACATTTAATGGTAAAAAAAAAAGTACAGTTGCAGTAGGCTTCTATTATAAATTTGCAGCATATATATAGTTATTATTATTATTATTATTACTACTATTTTTCTGCATATTCTTGACTTTGAATGGGGGCTGCTGTAAAGCATTTCTGTTTCTGATTCATATATTATGCAGTCAGTTGTCCATATTTTAAGTTAAATTAAATGAATCAAGACAGATGTCACATTTACATGTCAGGGTGTGGTTATTATAGGTGCCTTTAAAAAATGATCCACCACGGTCAGCCTTCGCAGGAAACTGCCGACATACTTAACAATACATTACGCCGTCGCGGTGGTTCAGCCAGGTATACTGATCCCTCCACTTCGGGAGAAATAATGGTACTGTTTGTACAGTGCTTTCAGAACATCAATAGCCTGAAAAATGATAACAGAATTATAGGAGTGAGAGAAATTATGCATCTCAAAATATTAAATACACTACTCACAATAAGTTAGGGATATTGTTATTTACATGAGTGCTTTTCCTATTTGGTCTGAATTTGAATGAAATAAGTAAAAGTTCCCTTTGATATTACTAATAATGAATGAGAAGAAACACCATTTTCATTAGTTTAATATTTATTACCCCCAAAATTTAGACAATAACAAGGATAGCCCAAAATAACAAAAATTGACAATGGCCGCGTTTCCCAGATTCGTTAAGAAGCTCTTAAGTGCTAAGATCTTCTTAGGAGCGCTCTTAAGAACGCTGTGAAAGAAGGATGTGTTTCCCAGAGTCGCTCTTAGCTTAAGAAGATCTTTCACTAAGAAGGAAATGTAAGATCGAGCTGACCCACTCTTAACAGCCTTCTTAGCGACCAAATGCTCAGTGATCAAGCCACGTCAGGGAAATGTATATCCTGCGGACCACTGGCGCAAGAAACATAGGCTAATAGTAGAGAAGAAAAAAAAAACCTTTTATTGAATTACATGTTTAAGTTTTCCACACACATCTGCATATATGAGTTTATAGTACTACACATAAAAAAAACATCAACAACCCTGTGGGATTTCACAGATAAAGGAAACAGATGTAATTGAACTAATTGAGCTGAACCTCATCCAGAGAGGCTCCACCTGCTACTCTATATAAAGGCGTTGCTAAAGTCCGCGCGTGTGAGAAACCATGGCTGCAATACAGCACATTCTCGCTGCGAACCAACAGCGTCGCCGTGCGCGAAGCCAGATGGTTTACATAAATGCATACGTGCGTCAGCACTTCTCCCCACTGGATGTGCTGTCAGACTGGGCTGTCCAGGCAAAGTACCGGCTGCCCCGTGCGGAGATCCAACGGCTGATCACTCTGGTGTCTCCACACATCCAGAGAGCAACCCGCTGCAATTTTGCCCTCAGCCCGGAGGTGCAGCTCCTGGCTGCGCTGCGTTTTTACGCAGTGGGGAGCTTCCTGGAGGTGGTGGGGGGGGACGGCACCGGCCTCAGCAAGGCATCGGTGTCACAGAGTGTGGCAGCTGTGACACCGATTCTCCTGCGCCATGCCCGGACCCACATAAAGATGCCCACCACACGGGACGAGGTCCGCCAGGTACACCAAGGGTTCCACGCAGTGGCTGGGATCCCCCGGGTGATCGGTGTGGTGGATGGCATCCTCATTCCAATCCACAATCCCTCCCTGGTGGATCCGTGCTGGATCGGTAGAAAGCACTACGCGGCCATCAACACCCAGGTGGTGGTGGACCAAAATGGCCTCATCACTGACATCGTCGCCAAGTGGCCAGGAGGCACACACGACAGCTTCAGGTGGGCCAACTCAGCTGTGGGGCAGAAGGCTGGCAGAGGAGAGTTTGGTAGGAGCATCCTCCTAGGTGACAGTGGCTACCCTCTCCGGAGTTACCTCGTGACACCAGTAACCAACCCAGCAACACCACAGGAGGAGAGGTTTAATGAGGCCCACACACGCACCAGGACAAAGGTTGAACGGGTGTTTGGCATCTGGAAGTCCCGCTACAGGTGCATTCATCGTTCGTTGGGGGGGCTGCGCTTGTCACCACTCAAGTGTTGCCGCATGATTGTTGTCACCGCCATGCTGCACAACATTGCAGTGCGCATTGGCGCAGATGAGCCGCCTCCTGTGGATAACGAAGAGGAACATTCAGAGGATGAAGCCCCGAACCCCGCCCTCTGCGATGTGCAAGCAGTACTCCATCAGGCCAGTGCCCAGACCAGACAGGAACTTATCAACCTCTTCTGAGGTCCAACAACCCCAGCCCCTACCCCTTCACCACCAGTCACCAAGCACTGATCACTAAACCATAAACCCACAACCACCACACCAACCATAACGGTCAGGCCTGAAGGCTGAAATAAATAAACAGAACCAGCAGATGTAGGCTACATGTAACGTCCTTCACACTATAATTTATTGCTGAAGTGTCCCGGTGCTTTACCTGAAAGTCTTGCACTGGAATGTTAAGTATTGTTGCATACAGTAAGTGAGAGTATAGTGTCCACCGTTTCTGAGGTGACCAGGTAACAAGTGGGAAATTAGCGGCAAAACATGCTGTGCTGAAAGTAGTGAGAAACACGTGCGTCAGGGCACACATTACGCACACGTCATGAACCTACGCTTAGATGAATTACAAATTGCCTGGGACTTTTAGTTGCTAGGTTTGACACCCTCATTTCAATGCAAAATGATCCACACAATACATGGTTGAAAAGGAAACCAAAGTAGTTTATTGAAACCATAGGGGGGGTGGCTCCGCGCCGTCATTACTGGGCGTCTGCATCACCTGCAATGAAGGGAGATTGATTAGTGAAATTGAACGGGATACATTGCGTAATGCAGATAAAAAATAGAAATGCCCTGTACCTGAATCCTGGGGAAGGATGATTGGAACAGAGATGGAGGGACGGTTGAACTGCGCCTCGGCAAGCGCCAGCTGTATTTATTTACACCATTTATTTACAATAAAATCAGCATTTCTGGTGGGCTGGGTTTAAGATGATTGCAGCACAGCCTTCAATCAGGGGGGGAAGCAGGGCAATATATTCCTAAGAAGACACAGCAAAAATTAAAACAAGTCCAAGTAGATGTTTTCTAATAAAACCAAAATAGATTGACAGAGGTCTTGTTACCTCAACTCCTCGCTGGACTCTTCTAATTAGGAAGCCTTAGTAGAACTCCAAGGGGGGGAGGGGGGACCCACTCTTCCACAGACCCATACCGTCTGATGCCTCAGCCTTTATTGATCTTGGTCTCCTACAGCCTGCTGATCTCTAGGAAAGAGTTAGAGTCAGAGAGAGATGAACAGGGGAAAGTATTCTACTTTCCTCTTCTTCTGGGTGCCACTGATCCTCTTGGGGGGGGGGGGGGGGGTCCAGGTAAGTAGGGAGTCCTCTTTTGCCAAACACAGCCCAGCACAGCAGCCTCCTCTTCACAGCCAGTCTTCACACTGAAGTCTGAAACACACAGTCTTCATGCCACTCCACACTGATTAGTTCATTTAATTCAGCTGTCACCTCCAGCTCCTCACGGTGCATTCATGTACACTGACACTGTAGGACATCCAGAAAATACACTAAAGCTGGTTCAAAACACCATGTTATGACATTATTACGCAAACCCTTATTACTTTTTGCCATCATTGCCAGATAATACTGATTTTGCAGGGACAGACTCTCTAAACAATTAAAAATGGGAACAATTTCAATAAATAAACAAGTCTTTTTTCTTTCAAAAAAATACTTATTTTCATTTATTCGTGGCTGGGCCACTAAAATTACACATGGGGCCAGTAAAACTCGAATCTACTGGCCAAGCGGGCCAGTAAGAAAAAAATGTTATTTTGGACACTGAATTATCATTAATTAATATTATTATTATTATTAATAATATTGTTAAAGTGAGCCTCTTATCGTTTAACAGAAAAATACATCATACAAACAGCAACTTTTGCAGCCTTGTCAGTCTGATGGTGAGTTATCACCTTTCTGTCATCACTAACATACTGTTAATAATCAAAGAATGTCTGAGGCTTTACATTTGTTCTATATGTTATAATAAAAGATTTCAGCATTGTGCTACAATCAGGCTACATTCATGATTTTGTACAGTCAAACTAACCAAAAACTATTGAACATCATTATAAAGTTTCAGGGCGTTCCTGTAACCATGGTAGGGCAGGGAGAGACGCTAGGGGTGGGCAGATCGATCCAAATATTGATAGTATCGATACCAAGGTGAGTATTTGTATCAGATCGATACTAGCGTGATGAGATAGATATTTTTGTTGTAGATTCTCTTCTATAAGTTCAGCAAATCACTTGTTTTTCTTCACAGAGTTTGTGTGAGCGCAGCATCTCTCTTATATGCAGTGCTCCTCTCCACCTCTCTCACTCCGTTCACTCGGGTTCACTGTGCCCCTCCCCTCTCCTTCCCCTCCTCTCCTGCGCTGCCTGCCAGAGTAGAGATGGAATGGCGACCCTAAATGATGGCGGAGAGGAAGAGGAGTGCTGTTTGGAGTTATTTCACAGTTTCAGACAGATAAAATGCTACCTGTGATGTATGCAGGAAAGCAATACGTTTATGTGGCAACACCACTATCTTGTATACGCATTTAAAAGCAGCACACCCAAAAGTTAATGCTGAGCTGCAAAGCAAACGGAGGGAGGAGTAGGAGGGAGCTCCCCAAACCCGAACCAGATCCCTGGCACAGAGACAGACGTCACTGTCAGAGGCCTTTCAACAAAAACCTCAACAATATCCCGGTAGCAATTTCTAGAAGTGAAAGTTATTTCCAGCATTAATCAATGTTGTTAGTGTAACTTGGTAGTCAATGATGTAATATTAGCAGAGTGCTTAAACTATTATCATATATTCAGACAGTTGAAATAAATCTTAATTGTTTTACTGGAACTCAAAAATATATGCTTATATTTAGATATATAGCCTACCTCATCAGATTTGGTATCGGAATCGGCAATACTGGCACTGTAATTACTTGGTATCGGATCGATACCAAAATTTGCAGTATCACCCACCCCTACTTCTTGTGCATGCATCGGAAACCACTAGGTGCGCTAACTACGCAAGGAAAAATAGTTCCTAGATGGATGCTAGAATCACAAACATTTCAGCCCACATTGCCAATACATGATACTACATTGTTTTCTTTAATTCAGAAACATATTTCCATCATTTCAAATAGTCTTTAACATTCGTGTGCGTTGATATGTCGTCTAAACGTTGAAACAAAATAATTGATGCCGTCTAAGAGCTGTGGAAATGATCTTGGTCATTTCATCCCCTCAGATAGACGTCAAACCAACCTGCCTGCCCAATGTTAATCAGACGTGAAATAAACGTCCCGACATGACTGGATATCTTCATCTCGACACAGCAGTAGGTAGAGGAAATAATTCTTGACAGTGTTTTTTCAGTTAAATATGTGTTCTTTGAGATCGTATTCCCCCTAATGTTGTCATGTCGAAAAACAGTTGAATTAAAGTCACAACGTGACGCGATGTCGATTGGACGTCTTCATCTAGACGCAGGTCGAGAAAATGTTTTCTGGCAGTATTTATTCAGTTAAACCGCTCTAAAATGCATATTTATGTAGGTCATATTTGCACTGATATTATTTTATCATGTTGAAAAACAGTCAAATTAAAGTCACGACGTGACGTGACGTCGATTGGACGTCTTCATCTAGACGCAGGTCGAGAAAATGTTTGCTGGGTCACAGTCATGGTTACCCTCTACATACAGTCTACAGTCAAGAACTTTTACATCAGTCTGCATAGTTTTGTAGCGCAATTTCTAATTCAAATGTTCAAAAACGTGCATGGTTTGAAATAATACAAATCTACCTGCATTTTTTTATTTGATTATTTGTTTGCAAAAGTTAAAAATGAAGCAATGCCTTCTGGGAATTTCAAGCCTGAATGGAGAGAGTCTGTGTGGTTGTTGGAAGTTGGAGATTGGAAATTGGTAGCTGACTATTAGGCTAGCAAAAAAAATGAATCGGGCATCAAGCGACGGGGGGAGCGGAGACAAAGAGAGAAATCTAAGAGCACTGTTGGCTGATGGTGAAAAATGCTGCAAACCGCCTGATTTGTTTTTAAAATAAAGTTCAGCTTCAGCTAGAAGAGGTAAACATGGATAACGAATGATGGCAAGATGTTTTTATTATGGAATGGCTGGCTCTGATGATTCTTTTTTTTTTATGCATTGGGGTTTGTGCATTGATATGTCCATGTTTTGGTGCAGTTGTTTATAGCATCACTGGGGCTATCAAAAGTGTGTGTTCTTTGTGTGCGTGAAAAGTTTTATCTGCGCAATATTTAGAGTTAGATTCCATTTATATTAGATAACTAACTATATTTGGGTATTGATAAAGTTGTCCTCCTACAACGGGGGGGTGGAGGTGGATTTAAAATTCAAAATGCCAATTACATTGTAGTTTCACATTTAAATAGAAAATATGTTAGTAGACTGACATCAATAATTTGTTGGCCATGGAATTTGTTTTCTCCGTCAATCCAGAAAAAGAATTCCTGTTAGAGCTTCGCCCATGGAACCACAGCGAATTGGCGATGCTTACGTCTGGGTTGGCACCATAGACTGGTAGGCATACAAAAAATCATCCCTATGGCACTCAAAACAGTAGTGACCCATCAACATTTCTTACTGCCCCCACAATCAAGGCAGTCTAGAACTGGGCCTGCTGCCTCCCCTTTTAACAAAATGAAACTTGACAAATAAAACAATGACACTTATTACACAGTTACAGTCAACTTAATATCTCAATTAAACTATTGCACAGTATCCACATTTGAATCAGTGTGATATATATTGAAGTAGCCTAGTAGCCACCACCGTATGCATGTAATCAAGAACTGCCTGTCAAATCAAATAAAGGGGCTGCATTTTGCATTTCAAAATGAAATAGTGAAAACAAATAAAACAGCTTTTTAAAAATTGTGCATCTTGCACAAAGAAAGCGCCACATTAGCAACCTGCATTGATGATCTCGAGGAGGAAGCTAATGCCCACACTAACTGGGTTATGGTACTTGAAGCTGAAGTTGGTACGCTGTCTACTCAAGTAACCCGGTTGGCAGATAAGACCGAAGATTTGGATTCCCGACTGATTGGAGTGGAAGAGGGATTCGGGAATATACCACCGGAGAGAGCCGTAGCTGAATTGTTGAAGGAAGCGCTAGCCCTCGACTATACCCCAATGCTAGATCGGGCGCACAGGAGCCGGCAGCCGAGGCCAAAGGATAGGGACGCTCCAAGGCCAATAATCGTCAAGTTCCACTACTTTCAAGAGAAAGTGGATGTTCTCCGAAAGGCCATGGGTGCAGGTCCCATCACCCACAACGGCAAGCGTTTCTCCATCTACCCAGATTACTCGGCCGCCGTCAGAAAAAAGAGAGCAGCCTTCGCCAAGGTGAGAGGATTACTTCGCCAGTGCACGGGCGTGAAACACGGCCTGCTATATCCAGCCACACTGAAGATCACGGCCTCAACTAGCGAGTAGGTATCTTTCGAAGACCCGAGCAAGGCGAAGCACTACATCGAGACCAATATGTGCCCACGGGAGACGGAGGGAGAGAGAGAGAGTACACGGGGCCATAACAGGTACCATACGTGCTGAGTGTTAATTTTACAGTGGCTTGTGCTGACTTTTACTTTAACTGGTAAACGTTACTGCATGGCAGTTGGATGCACTTTATGTTTGGACTATGGACAAGGCTGGGTGACGTTCTTCAGCCATCTAAGGAATATAAATGTGGAAAAAAAAGAGAGAAAAAAGATGGGACTGAGGATCCATGGTGGACAGTTATGAACAGTTTGCAATTTAACGTGACTGATTGCGGGGTACAAATCATCACAAGATCCAGATGTTAAGGGTTTATATAGACACTTTAGCGTGGCCTGGAGAATATCTTTAATAAAACGGTTAATACTTTTCTTTGTTTTCCTTTTTCTCTGCCATGTTAGTATAAGTGTTTTAGTTAAGTCTCAATGTGGTATGATAACCCTGATAGTACATTTTTATCATTATTTAGGCTAAAGTTTTTTGTTCAATCAGGCTCCTGATTATCATTATTACAACTAATTTCATTTGATTGTACTCTCTTCTTGTGGTGATATCTTCCAACTGTAAGTGTTAAGATATGTATCAGCCTGTGACCAAGTAAGTGACAGCACACATGCAGCAACGATAGTATGGAGAGGAAAGCCCTATTACATTTTGTTTTGCCTTTGCAGAGTTCACGTAAGAGTTCAAGTTAGTGTAGACGTGTTATATGCCTAGGAGAGAGAGAAGAGTTTTCAGGGCAGTCTCAGGTTTCAGGAAGACCAGCCAAGGAGTCCAGGATGGTAAGGTGTTTATTTATGTCTGTCTGATTGTTTTTGTTAGTTCTCTTTTGGGTTTATTTGTAGTTTATGGTTTGACTCAAACATGCACAGAAGTTCTCGGATATAGCCAGCATGCAGGACCAGTTTATTACAAGTTGTTAGATTATGATTTCGGGTAATGTAAAAAATCAAGGAGCAATTTCGTTCATTAGCTGGAACGTCAAAGGGTTGAATAATTTGGTTAAATGGAGCAAAATATTTAGTCAACTGAAATCATTAAAACCTGATGTAATATTGCCACAGGAGACACATTTAAATATGAATTCCCAAAAAAGACTAAGTTGTAAGTGGATTGGACAAATATATCATTCACGTTTTAACCATAAAGCCAAGGGAACAGCAATTCTAATGAGGAGGGGGATCCCATTTGAACACTCTGAAGTAATAGCAGATACTAACGGCAGATATATTGTAGTATTGGGCACGCTATTTAATACACCATTAATATTGGCTAACATTGACAGACCAAATTGGGATGATGCACAATTCTTTCTTAATTTTTTTTTCAACTCTCCAGGACCTTAATTCCTACAAACTGATATTAGGTGGGGATTTTAACTGTGTCCCTCATGCCCAGCTAGACAGGTCGAGGCTAAGGTCAAACAACACACTCTCGTCAGCTGCAGTAGCTATTAACTCCCTCCTTCACTCTTAAGGCCCCCACACACCGCCCAGACGTCCAACTGCCTTATCCGACCACTCTCCGACCACTCCGTTGCCTCTTGTCTGACCCGTTCGGCAGAAAAGGTGCATTGAACACACCGCTTCGACGTGCTGCCTACGCCACAGTAGCGTGTACGTTCTGCGCTTGCGCGAGATGCAATAAGCGGGTGGCGCTTGTGTTGTGAGTTGTAAACGAGAACCTTATGCACGCAACTCTCTTTACTTTCGATCAAAACGAAACTTAACTATTTCCGATAAAAAACAGCTGCATACTAAACATGCAGCAAGGCATTACCAAACTTACACAAATTAATTCGTCCTGAACGGACATAACAACTAGTCTGGTGCCACTACTGCAAAACATGAAAACGGGGAATGACGGAACGGAGTGCATAGAAAAACAATGCGCACACAGTATTCCGTCCCTCCCACACACCGCGCTGATTCGCCAGCACACCGCCAATCAGAACGGCCATTCAGCTGGCACACAACCAATCAGAGAATCCAATGGCTCAGACGTCCGACGGCCCTCCTCCTCAGACTTCGCATGCTCAGTCGGTTCCGACAACGTCCGCGCGGCTCCGAAAGCTTCCGACAGAGCCGAACACACCAAACATATTTGTTCCCGACCTCGTCCGAGTCTCTCCAAACGCTTCAGACGTCCAACGGTTGGGCTGGTGTGTTCCTGCCTTTATGGCCTGTCAGATCCCTGGCGCAGTATAGTGCTATCAGATCACAGTCCAGTGCAAATGGATCTTTTTTTTCCAGCCAATGAAGCGCCCCAACGAACTTGGCGTCTAGATCCCCAATTACTTTTATGTGAACATTTCAGAACATTTCTCAATAATTAGTTTGACTTCTTTTTAGAAATTAATGACAGTCAGGATGTGTCAAGGGGAGTCTTGTGGGAGTCTATGAAAGCCTACATTAGGGGACAGGTTATCGCCTATGTTGCACATAGGGACAAGGAGCGTTACAAACAACTTAAAGAGCTGGCTGGTAAAATTGCAGATATTAACAGATGTTCTGTCCTCAGGTTAAAAATAAAGAAAAGGAAATATGTATGTAAATTGTTTTTTGTACAACTTTGATTCTTTGATAATATTCTGTTTATTGCAAAAGAAAAGAGACGACTATTTTGTAATGTAAAGGATGAGCTTTTATTTTGACACGAGTTTCTGTTGACATCTGAGCGATCCCATGAGCCTCCGATCCAGGATGAACTTGCCAGAACGTAAGATGCACGCAGCACGTTAGTTGCTATCTGTAATGAGTTCCAGATATTTCTTTCCCAAGTCTTGTTTCTCCCACACACCCATGGCAGCAATGTCTGCAAGTTATAGTAATGATGTGCATTTTGTACTTGTCTGGAGTTAAGATTTATGAGCATAGTTGCTAACGTTTGTTTTCTTGCTAATAAGCTAAGTGATACTTGCTAGTCACATTAGTAATAGGCTAACGTGACTGTTGCTTGTGTAAGACGATAATGTCAGGCTCCTAAGTTTCGTCTGTATTTTGTTTATTTCAGTTTTACTCGATTTTCACCTGCTACACTGGAAAATAAAGGAGCAAGGCGCTCGCTTCCTGGCTCGTAGAAAACGAGTTTGGCTTGCTGTGGAGTCTGTGTTCACGCATGTAGCTTACACACAGATAGGAACAGTACAGTAAAAAGACAACCAGCGTGGGTGCAACGGATAGCACAAGAACTCCAGCATGGCGTCAGAATCCAAAACCACAGATGAAATGAAGCATGAAGCAAGCCCGCCACCACGTTCATCGTCTCCAAAGCCTTCGGTTCACTCAAGAGCCAGCTCAAAGCGCTCGTCCTCTTCAAGATCTTCTGTCATGGAGGCTGCCGCCAAAGCAAGGGCCACAGCTGAAGCAGCGTTCACCAAGGCATCTTATGCTAAGCGACAGTTAGAAATGAAAAAGGAGAGAGCTAAGCTGGATCTACAAAAGGCTGCATTAGAAGCAGATTTGGAGGCGTTGGCATATGAAAGGGAAGCAGAGGCCGCGCGGGTCGAAGCTGAAGTCTTAGAAGCAGCTGTAGCTATGGGGAATGATGATGTACAAAGCCTAAGAAGTGTGGTTTCGCCACAAGTGATTCGACAGCGCACTGAAGAGTATCTGCAATGCCAGTCACAGGTTAGCGTACAGTCTTCTGCCTTACCGCATCACCATGAAATGCAGCTCACAGTGAACAGTCCTCCATGTCAGTCAGCACCTGGAACTGTAGAGGTAAAGCCCCCACTCACAGACTTCAGACCCTCAGCACATGAGCCCGTACATGCAGCTGAACAATCCCCCACACCAAAACCGTCACACAGTCCGCACAGACAACATGATCAGCCTCCTCCTCTTCGCCCCGACTCTCCACTCATGATAGACTTCGCCAAGTTCCTAGCACGCAGAGAATTAGTGACCACTGGCCTTACCAAGTTCGACGACTCACCAGAGAACTTCAGAGCATGGCAGTCGTCATTCTTCAATGCAACACAGGGCTTAGGGCTCACCTACAGTGAAGAGTTAGACCTACTCGTGAAGTGGCTGGGTAAAGAGTCATCAGAGCATGTGAAAAGGATTCGCGCTGTTCATGTCACTAACCCCAGGGCTGCCCTCCATCTGTCCTGGCAGAGACTGCAGGAATGCTACGGCACGCCAGAGATGGTAGAGAACGCCCTGTTCAAGAGACTAGATAGCTTTCCCCGTCTGTCTGCCAAAGACAATGTGAAACTGAGAGAGCTCAGTGATCTCCTTATGGAGCTGCTGGCAGCAAAGGACGACGGTTACCTCCCCGGGCTGGCCTACCTCGATACTCCTCGTGGGATAAAGCCCATAGTCGAGAAGTTGCCCCCTGGCCTGCAGGAAAAATGGCTCACCACGGGCTCCCGCTTTAAAGAGCAGCACAGAGTAACCTTTCCTCCCTCTTCGTTCTTCGTGGACTTCATCAACATCCAGGCTAAAGCCCGCAATGATCCAAGTTTCGCCCTGTCAAGCAACAGCCAGTCATACAGCAAAGGTGAGAAAACTCCATTAAAGCAAAGTGGTTTCAAGACTGCTGTATCTGTACACAAGACAGACGTGTCTGCCACCGTTGACGCAGACACCACAAGCGCCACAGACACTGAAAAGAAAGACATTGATCCAGCTCGATATTGCCCGGTGCACAAGAAAACGCATCCATTAGAAAAATGTAGGTCATTCAGAATGAAAACATTGCAAGAACGCAAAGACATTCTTAAGGAACATAAACGCTGTTATAAATGCTGTGCCCCAAACCACCTCGCCAGGGTCTGCCAGACGACACTGAAATGCGGTGAGTGTGAGAGCGAAAGACACTGCTCCGCAATGCATCCCGACACCTCTCAGCCACCGCCTCCGTCGTCTGTCCAGCCAGGTGCAGAAGCACAGCCAGCCAGTTCTGCCCTGGAAGTGAGATCGCAGTGCACCAAGGTCTGCGGCCTAAGCAGTCTCCCGCGCTCCTGCTCAAAGGTATGCCTGACACGCATCTTCCCTCAAGGGCAACCAGAGCTCGCCATCAAGATATATGTCATACTCGACGATCAAAGTAACCGCTCCTTGGCACGCTCTGAATTTTTCCAGCTGTTTGGGATCAACAGCAGCCTGTCACCGTATCTGATGAGAACATGCGCCGGCACGACTGAGATGACCAGAAGAAAAGCAGATGGCTTTCAAATCGAAGCAGTGAATGGAGGTGTGTGCCTTGATCTCCCGCCACTCATTGAGTGCAACGAGATATTGACCAACAAGTCTGAAATCCCGACACCAGAGGTCGCCTTCGCACACCCTCACCTCAGACACATCGCTCCACACATTCCCAAGCTGGATCCTGATGCCCAGATGATGATCCTGCTAGGGAGAGACATGATACGTGTGCACAAGGTGAGACAGCAAGTCAACGGGCCCCACGACGCACCCTTTGCCCAGCGTCTAGATTTAGGCTGGGTGATAATAGGCGAAGTGTGTCTTGACAACGCTCACAAGCCAACCGTGAACACCTTCAGAACCCACATTCTCCAGAATGGACGTCCGTCACTCCTCACTCCTTGCCACAATAGCATCTGCGTGAAAGAGAGATTGAGCTACGGCGGGGAGCACAGGTATGGCCACTCTGCACACATGACAAAGCCTAAGCCAGCCGAAGAACAGCTCGGGCTCACAGTCTTCCAGAGAACAGACAACGACAATAAGAGTGCCATGTCCTTTGAGGATGAACTGTTTCTGAACATTATGGAAAAGGAAGTCTATCAGGATAAAGAGAATAACTGGGTAGCTCCGTTGCCATTCAAGTCTCCTCGTCCGCCGCTCCCCAACAACAGAGAGCAAGCTCTGTCCCGCCTTAGTTCTTTGAGACGCACGCTGAACAAGAATGCTGAGATGAAGCAGCAGTTCTCCTCCTTCATGGAAAAGCTGTTCGAGAACAAGCATGCAGAGAGGGCACCGCCCATCCAAGAGAAACAGGAATGCTGGTACCTGCCCATATTCGGGGTGTACCATCCTCAAAAGCCAGGGCAGATACGAGTCGTGTTTGACTCAAGCGCCCAACAGCATGGTGTCTCCCTCAACTCCGTGCTGCTCACAGGCCCCGACCTAAACAATTCTCTCCTGGGCGTGCTGATACGGTTTAGGAAGGACCTCATAGCAGTCACTGCTGATATCCAACAGATGTTTTATGGATTCCTGGTGCGGCACGACCACAGAGACTATCTGAGATTCCTGTGGCACGAAGACAATGACTTATCAAAGGGAATTCAAGAATATCGCATGCGCGTGCATGTCTTTGGCAATAGCCCGTCCCCGGCGGTTGCCATCTACGGCCTGCGACAAGCTGCTCAGAGAGGTGAGCCGAAGTATGGCGCAGACACTAAGCAGTTTGTTGAAAGGCACTTTTACGTGGACGACGGGCTAGTCTCCCTGCCCACAGAGTCAGCAGCCATTGACCTAATGAAGCGAATATGTGCATCACTCGCAGAGTCCAACTTGAAACTGCACAAAATCGCCTCAAACAGTGTCGCTGTTATGAAAGCCTTCGAGCCTGAAGAACTGGCCACAGGCATCAAAGACTTAGGCCTGGACGACGAGACCCTGCCTGCGCAGAGGAGCTTAGGCCTATGCTGGGACATCAGCACAGACATGTTCACCTTCAAGGTCGCCGTCGCCGACAAGCCTTACACCCGGCGTGGGGTGCTGTCAGTTATTAACAGCATCTTTGATCCCCTGGGTCTGGCAGCGTCAGTGACCATCAGAGGCAGACTGTTGCTACGAGAGCTGTCCAGCGGAGTTCAGGACTGGGACACTCCTCTGCCTGATGACAAGGTGAACAGATGGGAAGAGTGGAAAGCCTCACTTGAGAAGCTGAGTAACCTCCATGTCCCTCGCTGTTATGTAAAGATGTCACTCTCGAAAGCCAAATACACAGAACTGTGCCTTTTTTCTGATGCCTCGAACTGGGCTATAGGGGCGGTAGCCTACTTGAGGGCTGTCACTGAAGAGGGCCATTGTGAGGTCGGATTTGTGCTGGGAAAGGCTTAGCTGTCACCACAGCCTGAACCCACAATTCCACGCCTCGAGCTCTGTGGAGCTGTTCTGGCGACTGAGATGGCAGAGCTGATTTTAGACGAACTGGACTTCAAGCCAGACGCTGTTAAATTCTACTGCGACAGCAAGGTGGTCCTCGGATACATCTGTAATGACTCAAAGCGCTTCTATGTGTACGTGCACAATCGTGTGCATCGTATACGCCAGGCAACGTCCCCAGATCAGTGGCATTACGTCCCTTCGGAACAGAACCCAGCGGACTTGGCCACCAGATCTGTAGCAGCATCACAGCTCATGGACACGATGTGGTTTAAAGGGCCCGACTTCCTCTACAAGCCTCCGGAGAAGGAGAAACGTGAGCACTTCGAGCTGATAGATCCTGAAACAGATGTGGAAGTTAGACCACAAGTGACTGCTCTAGCTACCCACCTCGAAACTAAGAGACTTACCTCTGAGAGATTCCAGCGCTTTTCCACATGGAAGTCCCTGCTGAGAGCCGTTTCCTACTTGAAACATCAGGTGCGTTCGCACAAGCCAGACACAACAGACACACCACAGCACACATGCAAAGGCTGGCATCAGTGCAGTGGGCCTCGCACTCCTGAGGAGCGCGCGGCGGCCAAGAGGCTCATACTAGAGACTGTTCAGAGAGATGCATATCCAGATGAATACGCTGCTCTTCAGGCAAACAGAGAAGTCTCTAGCTCGAGTCAGCTCTTGACCCTTGACCCCTACATGAGTGATGGTCTGCTGCGGGTCGGAGGCCGTCTCAGACATGCTTCTCTTGACACTGAGGTAAAACACCCAATCATCCTCCCTAAGCATAACCATGTAACCAAGCTGCTTGTAGAACACTATCATGCTGAAGTGAAACACCAGGGGCGACAGTTCACAGAAGGGGCTATCAGAGCAGCTGGACTGTGGATTGTCGGTGGCAAGAGACTGGTAAGTTCTACACTTCATCATTGTGTGACATGCCGTAAGCTAAGAGGGAAGCTGGAAGTACAGAAAATGGCTGACCTCCCTCCAGAGCGGCTCGACACCTCCCCACCCTTCACATACGTAGGGCTGGACGTATTTGGACCGTGGACAGTGATGACCCGACGCACTCGAGGAGGTGCAGCGCAAAGTAAAAGATGGGCCATTCTGTTCACGTGCATGAACACCAGGGGGGTACACATTGAAGTTATAGAATCAATGGATGCCACAAGCTGTATTAATGCATTGCGAAGATTCTTTGCCATCAGAGGCCCAGCAAAGCAGCTCAGATCAGACAGGGGGACGAACTTCATAGCCGCCAGTGCAGAGCTGGGCATGGACCGTCCTGAGGAAAAGCAGACTGAAATTCTGAGTTATCTCCATAGTAAAGACTGCACATGGGAGTTCAATCCACCACATGCCTCCCACATGGGGGGAGTGTGGGAACGTATGATTGGGGTCACACGCAGAATACTAGACTCTATGCTTTTGCAAAACAAGCATACTCACCTGACGCACGAGGTACTGTGTACTTTGATGGCGGAGATATCAGCAATCATCAACGCACGGCCGCTGATTCCCATTTCATCAGACCCTTCCTCTCCCATTTTGCTGTCCCCTGCTATGCTCCTGACCCAAAAGCCAGGCCTACACACTCCACCTGGAGACTTCACCAGCAAAGATCTTCTGAAAGGTCAGTGGAAACAAGTGCAAGCGCTGGCGAACGAGTTTTGGGGCCGTTGGAGAACTGAGTACTTGAGCACTCTCCACTCAAGACGCAAGTGGCACAGAGCTCAGCGCAACCTACAACCTGGAGACATTGTGCTGCTGAAACAGACTCAAGCACCAAGGAACGAGTGGCCAATGGCTTTGGTCACATCGGCCTCTCCGAGCAGCGATGGACGAGTCCGCAAAGTTGAGGTGCAGACGGCATCTCAGGGCACTTCAAAGACTTACCTGCGGCCCATCTCGGACGTCATCCTTCTTCTTGAAAGAGACTAAAAAGGCACAAACTGAAAAAAAAGGGTTTAAAGTAAATGTGCGTTGAATAAAGAAAAGTTGAGTTGAGTAGTGGCATTAGTTATGCCAGACGGGGAGTGTTCTGTCCTCAGGTTAAAAATAAAGAAAAGGAAATATGTATGTAAATTGTTTTTTGTACAACTTTGATTCTTTGATAATATTCTGTTTATTGCAAAAGAAAAGAGACGACTATTTTGTAATGTAAAGGATGAGCTTTTATCTTGACACGAGTTTCTGTTTACATCTGAGCGATCCCATGAGCCTCCGATCCAGGATGAACTTGCCAGAACATAAGATGCACGCAGCACGTTAGTTGCTATCTGTAATGAGTTCCAGATATTTCTTTCCCAAGTCTTGTTTCTCCCACACACCCATGGCAGCAATGTCTGTAAGTTATAGTAATGATGTGCATTTTGTACTTGTCTGGAGTTAAGCTTTATGAGCATAGTTGCTAACGTTCGTTTTCTTGCTAATAAGCTAAGTGATACTTGCTAGTCACATTAGTAATAGGCTAACGTGACTGTTGCTTGTGTAAGACGATAATGTCAGGCTCCTAAGTTTCGTCTGTATTTTGTTTATTTCAGTTTTACTCGATTTTCACCTGCTACACTGGAAAATAAAGGAGCAAGGCGCTCGCTTCCTGGCTCGTAGAAAACGAGTTTGGCTTGCTGTGGAGTCTGTGTTCACGCACGTAGCTTACACACAGATAGGAACAGTACAACAGACGTTAGGCTCTTTTGCCTACACCAGATCTTTATAAGGAGAAACTACTGTTGCAGTGAATGTAATGCACTTATGACATGGAAAGCTAAAAAAAATATTCTTAAATCCAGACAGGTATATTATGAGCATGGAGATAAAGCGGGGAGGCTACTTGCACTTCAACTTAAACAGGAGTCAGCTGAACAAATGATCCCAGGAATTGATACAGGTGCTGACTCTATATCAGGCAGTCCCCAAGTCATTAACGACCAGTTTAAAGAATATTATTCTACTCTATATCAATCAGAGGTAGATATTACTTCGTCAGAGATCTACTCATTTCTCGATTCTGAAGATATCCCAAGACTTTCTCCGGATGCTCAGTCATCTCTAGAGCAGCCATTGTCGCTTGAGGAAATAGTAAATGCCATCAAGTCGTCTCGAAAAGGAAGGGTGCCAGGCCCAGACGGATTCCCCATGGAGTTCTATAAGGAATTTTTTTGCAAAACTCACACCTGTCCTAAAATGAGTTTATGATGAATCATTGGCAGATGGAAAATTACCCAGTCCACAATTTCATTTCTACTAAAAAAAGATAAGGACAGTGTAGCTCATACAGGCCAATAAGTCTTGTGTGCTGTGACTATAAAATTCTAACAAAAAACCTTGCACAGTGATTAGACCCTGTTATTCCCACCATTATTAATGAGGAGGCTTTATACGTACAGGCTTTATTCCCGGACGGCAATCATTTTTTAATGTGAGAAGGTTATTTAATGTGTTATTTTCCCCCCATTCAACAGTACAACCTGAAGTCATTCTAAGTCTTGACGCCAAAAAGGCATTTGATAGAATTGAGTGGGTTTTTGCAGCCTTAGAAAAGTTTGGAATGGGGCCCATTTTCTGTAAGTTCTATATTCAACGCCTATGGCGGCGGTCAGGACTAATGGCCTGATTTCAGAATACTTTCCGCTCCACAGAGGTACAAGACAGGGTTGCTGGTTGTTGCCCTTCTTGTTCGACATTGCAATTGAACTACTTGCAAATCGGATGGCAGGATTAAGAGATATCCAGGGGTGAAACAAACCATAAAACTCTGCTTTATGCTGATGATCTGCTTTTGCAAATATCAGACCCAATTGAGAGCATGCCCTACCTTCTCCACCTGCTGCAAAAATTCAGTAGTATATCTGGGTATAAAGTTAATTTATCAAAATCTTTATTATTTCCATTGAATAATCTGGCAAGACAGATCACTTATGAAAATATGCCCTTTAAAATTGAAAATGACAAATTTACTTATCTGGGAATAGAAATAGCCGGATCAATTTAGGCTATTTTTCAATACAATTATAGGTCTACTTTAAAAATATATGCACTCATTCTGAATAGCTGTCCTCATGCATGGGACAAAATCAAGGCGGCATGGGAGGGAGAAGTTGGAGAGGTTATACCAGAGGATACTTGGAAAAATACCATACAGCGTATACACACATCGTCTCTCTGTATCAGACATGGCTTGATTCAATTTAAGGTTGTTCACAGATTGCATTATTCCAATGACAAATTGTCTAAATTATACCCTAATATAGCACCAAACTGCCCTCAAAGTCTATATTCTCCTGTTTCTTTCGGACACGTTTTGGTCATGTCGATCTTTGCATGGATTTTGGTCTTCCATCTTCCAATCACTTTCAGCGATATCTTGCAAAACATTGCAACCTGATCCTTTGATAGCTATCTTCGGTGTAGTTAGGGATGAGCTAGGCTTATCCTGCCTTCACAAAAATGCAATTGCTTATGCATCGTTGCATGCTCGACATCTGATACTGCTAAACTGGAAGGGGAAGAAACCCCCTTCCTATGTTCATTGGATTAAAGAAGTGATGTTGGGAGATTAGCTTTAGAAAAAAATAGGTATACAGTACGCGGCTTGGAGGATAAATATGACAAAACCTGTTCACGGTTCATATTAGGAGCTTGCCTTTTGCCTGACCCCCTGTCTTTATTTGCCGTTTTTTCTCTTTGACTGCCGTCCTGGTCTTCTCAATGCCTAGAGTGTGATTGTTTCCTATGCCAGTGGTCCAGAGTGTTGGTGATATGAACATAATGGTCAAGACAGATTGGTTTGGGTCTTTGTTGTATGTATGTATGTATTTTTTCTGGTGCTGCACGTGTGCTGGTGTCTTTGTCTGGAACAGAACTGTGAAAATGAATTTCCCCTCGGGGACAATAAATCATGAATCTGAATCTGAATCTTGTTGTCGGTCTGTGTCTGTCTGTATTTGTGTTTAATTTATTTGTTTATTTATTTTGGTGTTCTGTTTCAAATACATACTTGTGTGGGTGTGTTTGTGGGAATGCCACCTGGATGGGGGGTGGGGGTACACAACTTTTGCAAAAATTGCTTAACCAATGATGTGAAAAGTGATAAAGTTGTAAAAAAAAAAAAAAAGTGCATCTTAAAATAAAAAACTAAGTTTTTGAAAAATAACATTTCTGTTTCTGTCTCCCCTCAAGTAAGGTTTCAGCTACTGCACTCATGCACTCCTGGACAACCCAGTAAATGGCTTTTTGTATTGACCCAAAATCCAAGCGACTCTGGAGGAACATTCATCAGCTCTTAGAGATGACAGGTGAAGTTATGTCTCTATGTCTTCTCTCCCTGTATCGCTCACTCGTCTTTCCGTCTGTCACTCGCTTCTGACCTCTCTTATCTGTCTGTATTCAGAGTCGCAATGTTTATCACCTGGAATTCACAGATTTGTTTGGCTGAGTAGCATCACGTGGGATACCTTAACTTGCGTGTAATTGGTCAGTGGATTTCCTTATCCGCTAACCCGGCGCCGTTGGTCAAAAGGGAAACGCCCCGTCAACATTTGAAATACTTGAATAACTTATCGACTATAGGTCCAGGTCCGTATAGGACCGCGTCTGGATCTGGACTCGGACTGCGTTCCTCCTGTCTGAAATGACAGCAAGAAATGCCAAGCCGCTTTCTGATCAGTTTCATGCAATTTATGGCCTAATGCAATAAAGTGTTATCGATGCGTGGCATCAGTGAATTTTTGCGAGTGCGAGCATACGAGCACAGTATCGCCTGATACCCAATATGATGCCAGTATCGATATGGGTGCATCCCTACTGGTATACTACTTAAGTGAAACTACATGGTATTCTTTTTAAACATTAAAGTGAAACTCTCGCCAGTAAGCAACCAAGGCTTTATTTGTGATTGAATATGAGCGACAAAAGAGGCACTTTTAAGATTTACTGTAGTTTCGTTTTCATGCAAGCTAATTTTTTATGGAGTGCAGGGGCACTTTTACGCAATTTTACGATGTGCACAGGCCCACCCAGATTGACAGATTGCCCACCCAGTGAGATTCATGAAAGGAAAAAAAAAGAAAATAAATTAAAATAGGCCTTTATTTTTTTAAATATAATTTGCTTTAAAAGTTTCATTGTGGTTTTTATTTTCTTGAGCATTTAAAATTTAATATACACACACAAAAAAAAAAAACGTCATCTTTGTCAATCAATCACAGTTAGGATTATGATCAGTGTTGGGCAGTAACGTCGCTACAAGTAGCGGCGTTACTAGTTACATTTCTCAGTAGCGTGGTGGTAGCGTCGCTATTTTCTGAATGAAATAGCTTTTCAGTAGCTTATTGACCAAGTAGCGCGGTAGCGTCCACACAAGCTACATTTTTCAGAACACCTCTGAAGCTCAGCGCAGCGGAGCTTTCTGTCGCGGTCTGAAATGAAAGGATAAGTCAGTGACGCCACCACCATACACGGTGTGTATGTGGAGCCGACAGAAGCACTTCCCTATGACGGTGACACCACGGACTAATCCTTGCCTACAACGTCTCTGCTGCACGGGAATACAGACAGGTTAGCTTGAGTGAGTTACGTTACTTGATGGAAAGATGGCAGAGGGCGAGGAGGACGTAGATGAGTTGATCCCAGGGGGATGCAAAAGACAAACTTGAATAATAAACAAATACAGTAACGTTACATATTGGAGGTGGGGAAATAAGAGAACAGAGAAACATATGAAAAGTTTACATTACTCTGAATTATTACTTTTGTAAGTATGGCGATTAGTCAAAATTATTAGCTTAAAATGTATGTAGATATAGCTACTAGTACAGAGTGGGCCTTATAAAAATGCCACTTTTGAAACTGCCAGTTATATGTGTAATAGATTTGTGTGATTACTGCAAAGGCAGTTACTGTGTTAAAGGAGACATATTATGCAAAACTCACTTTTTCGTTGCTTTAGTGTGTGTATTTGCATATCTGGAGTGCCTCCCCACCCCTTAAGAATGATTTTTGACCACTAAGTCAATGTTTTGTAAACGGACGCAGTCAGAAAATGTGTCTCTAAAGGAGCCAGTTGGATTTCACCCGCGCTGTTACGTAACAGAGCGGGTGATTTGAATACTCCCACCCTCATGCTGGATATCTCCTCCCACATTACGCCGGCTACCTGAACGATGATCCGCCATTTTCTCGCCTCACTCGTACGCGACAGCCTGACCGCTACCATGTACAACCCGAAAGCCAAGCACTCCTGCTATGTCATGAGATGCATGGATACTCATGTTTCCCGTCATCGCTTCCCTACCAAAGAGGATATCAGAGCGAAGTGGCTAAATTTTATTTTTCAGGGAAACGTCCCAGCTTCAGTGAGCAAAAGTGTTTTTGTCTGTGCCAGTCACTTCACGCCGGACTGTTTCAGCAACCAGGGTCAGTATAAAGCTGGACTGGCAACGAGATTGTTCCTAGAAGATGGATCCATACCCACTGTCCGTGTAAGTATTTAAAAAAAACAGTTTCGTTTGTGTTACTTTGGCCGTTTAGCACATGAGCTAACGCTAACCGTTGATGTAGATATGAGGCTGAACTAACGTTAAGTTGCAACGTTGGGCTTACTGGTCATATGATTCACTGTAATGTTAATCAGCAGTCTTTTAAAACATGGCACTGAATTGAGAAAATGAATTAGGATATTCATATATGATCGCTTCTAATCGGCCGGTGAACAACTGCTCGGCCGTGAACATGCTAGCTAGCTAGCTGGCTAGCATGTTCAAGGCCGAGCAGCTAGCTAGCTAGCTCACCATCCGCGAACAACTTCTCCGACGTGAATACGCATGGGAGACCGTCTCCTCCACATGCTCACGGCCGAGCAGACGGTATGAAATGGTCTCAGTTGTTCACGGACGGTGGGCTGCGTTAATTTATTATCATGTTGTGCTAGAGGAGGCTAAAGACTTCCTTTGTGTTAGTATTCATGTAACTACGTGTGTAGTGTTAGCTGCTGGCATGAGAGACCCGATCTGAGAGTACCAAAACGTTATCTGCAGTAAAGCAATCACTACTTAGTTTTGGAGTCGGATACAGGGGTTCCCTGCCTGCTGTGCTACGATTAACGTTAGTTATATGCAGACACGGACACAGAAAAGTTGCTTCGCAAATGTGTACATTTTTGCTCACTTACTAAAATCTAATGTGAAATGAGGGATGTGCATGGGTTTGCTCGGATTGTGATTTGCCAGATTCTTCCTCATCAAATTGATTTTTTAATCATCATCAGAGGACATTTGAGTCCTGCATTTTTCTAAATACAGCTATTTATTTGAAAATAAATCACCATTTTCTGAATATTTTTTGCAATGTGTACAATGTGCTCGCATTCTTATTTAGCATTGTATTATTTTTCCTCCCAAGACTATACCTGGCAGCCCTGCACTTCAATGAAAATACAGACCGTCCACAGGCAACAACCTCAGCTGGTGAGCCACTGTTCAGGCTTCATTTCCAAAGTGGAAGAAAGGAGGAGAATACACAGCAAAGCCAGTGAAGGAGCAACCAACCTTTCATAAGTTTTAAACCTTTTTATTGAAATCACACAGAAAAATGAAACAGACATTAAAAAATACTTGTAAAATAAATAAAATATAATTAACCAGTGTCTATGGCTTTTTCTAGTTTTGTTTTTAATAAATATACGATAAAACACGATAAAGTACGCACAATATTTCACTTTTTCTAATTGCAGATTAGGTGGATGACATCTTGGACCTGGTGTTTGAGAAGGTTTTTCAGGACCCTGGTTCATACGCAGATGAGGTTTTGAAGATCTCCATTCCTGAGGTGCTCTCTGCGCAGTTAGAAACGCTGGACAAGATGGAGGTGATGGACCACTATGTGACAAGGTTCAGTCAAGGGCCGGTCTGAACCCCACGTAGATGCCTCGAGTGCCGGGGAACTCCATCCGTATACGCAGCACCACACAGCTGGGCAGTGCCACAAACTCTTCAGCCCAGAAAGCCCCAACACCAGCTCTCAAAGCTCCTATATGCCAAGTATCTGTAACGGCTGAACAGAGTGGATATATTTAGTTATACATTTATATTTAGACATAGTTTTTGATTTACCTTATATTTTTTTTGTAAATATTTATATTACCTACTGTTTAACAACAGGCAATAAAAACTACTTGTACATTCAGTAACTTTTTGAATAGTTGTGTGTTGTTTGCTGTACTTGTATTTATAAAATTATATAAGCTGTTTTCTGTACTTTCAGTGTTTGACATGTAGACATAAGAATTATGATCATCAAGAGACAGGTTCGTAGGAGTGGAGTATCCAAAAGTACAAAACATAAATTCCTGCACAATATCTAATTTGTGTTTCCACCATTTATGAGCAGCAAGATTGTCATAGACCTAGGTGTAGATGTTGCTAATAAACTGTGTTCTTGCAAATTGATTTTTTTGCAGAAATGTATCTTTCCTAGTGTTTGATATGTAACATTTTAACAATTGTCAAACTGCCTTTCAAAAAGAAAAATAAGCAATGTAACAAAGTGGAAAATTGAATTTATTTCATTACTCATATTTTTATTACAGTAACAGAATTTATACCGTATATTACCAAATAATAGCCGGGTCTCAATTAAACGCCTGTCCAAAACAAAGGCCTGGTCTGTTAAGTGGTTGGAACAAACAAATAAACGCCCGGCTATTATTTGATATTTTACGGTATGCAAAAAAAAAACCACTTACTGTTCTATTCCCCTCAGACGTAAAGGCTCTGTAGATATTTAGTGCATTCTGAAGTGAGAATGCACACTGGTACGAGGCCAGGGTGGTCTGCCATGCAGGAACGTGAGTTTTGAAGCTGATTTAGTCTTCTTATAACCTGTAAATGTGAAAGGTTAAGTGACGTTTGATGACTGATAATATGACTGAATAGTTACATTTTCATTCAACAAGCAGACATTCTCAGGCGCTGTATGCATTGTTATGCATCTAAACATAAGTACACACCTAAACCAGAGGGGAAAAAGGGAACATATCAGTTTAACGGTTTTTTTTATTTGAATATGTTGTTAGCAATAACGACTGGTCAGCATGTGCAACGATGTAACGTTATTAATTGGAATTAGTGCATTATGTTGAAACGCAGTACAAACGGATAAACAGACATTACTATGGGGGATACGGAGCTGGCAGACAGTCGCCCCAGCCCGCACACACGTGAAAAGTGTATGGCTGTGAGTTAGATGTCGGACAAAATAATGACGTAACAGTTAACATTATTATGGCGTAGCTGAGAATAAAAGTGCTACATTCCCACTCGTAGCTGCCGAAAAAACATTGCGGACTTGTGAAATTTACTCGTGTAACGGGAATAGCATGCTACTTATGTTTACTCAACACATATCTAGATTTTTATAAGCAGTGAGTTACACATAGAGCGGTCAGCGGTTGACCGTATTTAGTCAGCGACCGTATTTACCGACGTACAAACATACACATTTTTAAGAAAAAAGTAAAATAAAGATCATAACTCACCATTCAGAAACGTCTTGTTGCAGTCTACATTGAGCAACTTATTCGCTAGCTCCTTCTTGTTCAGGGTCTGACTCTGGTTCAAACATTTAAGGTTGGACAGCAAAGTTTCCTCCTGCAGCCATGTTTCTCCCAGGGTTCACGCTCAGTTGTTGTCATGGTAGCATGAGCGTGCCGGCGTCGTCACACCTCCCGGAAGAAGTGGGTGGATTAACTGTGTCTCATTTGCATTTAAAGAGACAGGCACTCAAAACCGACTGTTCTGAACAGGGCTGTTTTGGCAGGGTTATTGAACAGTTATGAACTGCTATTGTGCTTCATCCTTATGGTATTTTGACCAAAGCATGTCACAGACATTTCATTAGGACACCAGGGAACTAGATTAACTTGTAGAAATAGGGTATAATATGACTCCTTTAAGTTTTGGTTGGCCAACAATTATTGGCGTTTTACCCAGCCATGCGGTACCTGTATTTTTGGAAGTCTGTCCACTGCAGTAACAAGTAAAAGACGTATCCGGTAGCCTTCCCGGCCTGTTTATTGTCTCCTGCACGATACATTACAATATGAGATACTGGTTGATGGATAGAGTACTTTATTAATCTCAAAGGGAAATTAAAGTGTTACAGCCACTTGACATAAATCAAAATACAAAAACAATGAGGTAGGTAAAAGAAACAATACAATTAAAGGCTGAATTATATTCACAATAACTAAATAGACTAACTCAAATATCATAAATTATAAAGCTGAAACTAGAACACAGACTAGAGAACCTTAACAAAAACTACAACTATAATATACTGTTTGCTGACTAACACTGTTTAATTATGTTAATATGCTACAGTGTAGGACACTTTCCATTAGTGTAGGTCAGGTGGATATTGCTGTGGTAGCAAGGTGCATGATTGTCCATGGATGTTAGAATTAAGGGCTCTATCTTGCACTAAGCGCAATTGACTTTGTACACTGGCACTTGTATAATTCCTATTTTGCATTCGGTGCACATTGTAATTTTCCCTCCGCAGACGCACGTCCTTAAATTAGGGAATGAATTTGCGCTCCTGCAGGCGGTTCAGCGAAAAGAGGAGGCGTGTTGTGGTGCAAACGTTCACTGGTGCTATTTTGCCGTTTCAGAAAACACTTCCGCAACAGACCAGGAGCAGGTGGTGCGTTTGGAGACTTGAGGCGATGTGCCTGAGAGGCAGCAGCAACATCGCCATCCGGTCAAGACAGGCATTAATACCTTGCCGCATCCCGGACAGTGCGGTCCGGTCTGACAATGCTGCCACGGCGTCTAGTGGGTCTGGATCCTCTGCACCTTGGTGTTTGCGCTGCTCCCTCATCAGCTGGCCGCTGCGCACTGCTCGGCCCGTGCGCACTGCTCCCGAGGCCCGGTGCGATGTCCTGGGGATGCCAGCCGTAGAAACAATTTCCTCCCACGCCCGTTTAACCAAAGCTAATTTGGATGGGTTTCTCCCATCCCCATACAATGCCACTTCTCGGTCTTTTACGGCCCTGACGAGAACGTCGGTCTCCTCGGCTGTGAACCGCTCCTGGCGTGCGCCTGGCAAATTCGCCATTATAATAGCAATTCGCCATGGAACAAGCGAGCCTGCTTTTAAAGGGAATGTGAGATGATGCGCTGATTGGTTTATTTCACGTTACGCCCAAACCACACCTATGAATAATGTAGCTACTTCAGACCAACCCATTTTAGATTTGAGTCGGGCGCAAGACTCATTTATCCCGCCAGCATAATAGCAACAGCACCTGAGATCCGCCCACAAAGCTACTTGCGTTTTGCGTTTGATACTTGCGTTTCAGATAGTTAAGATAGAGCCCTAAGTGTGCATTGACAGTTGAATAATAAAATATACACAATAGTGAGAGCACAGATTATTGTTTAATAAACAATTGAACGTAACATTTTTGCCTGCTTATCTGTCTGGTATAGTTTTATTGATCACTGAGATTGCTTTGACTTGGAATGAAGTTGTTCCAATATAAAAAAAAAAATAGCTTTGATGTAGTTAAGCTACTTTTGCCATTTTGCTGTAGCTTAGCTTGCTACATTTCTCTGGGGAGTAGCTTCGGTGTAGTGAAGCTTATTTTAATGTAGAATAACTTGTAGCTTAGCTCACTACACTTTCCGAGTAGCTTGCCCAACACTGATTATGATGACATAATCAATGTGTTTAACTCAAAGCCCAGAAGACTCCGCCTTGTGTAAAAACTGCTGGTAAGACAGTGTTGTTGTTTTTTTTTTTATTATTAGTGAATGCTGCAAGCATTCACACTATTGTTCTTCTGGAGTTTATTATTAGTGGGCTGTGCTCGCCAGCCCACTATGGACACCTCTATAGCAGAGCTATAACTATTGTTATTGCTCGTGTCTCTTCTTATTAGTGTGAATGCTGCAAGCATTGTGTAGTGTAATGTAGGCAAAGTCCTGAGTATTTTTGTTGTATTTGAACTTTTTTGCTATGATATGTAGTTTTTGAAATGTGATCCTTGAATGACGGTGAGTGATTTTGGAAAAATTCAGGGTTTTCAATGATTGTGTATGGCGGAATGTTCGTGCAGCAGAGTGGAGAGGGCCAACTGACAGAGTGAGAGAACCTCAAAAATTTGCTCAGAAATTTTCTCTTTCCGTGACGATCCTGGCCACAAATTTGGCTCAAAAACAGTGATACTTTCCAGAGTTGTAGCCACACGTGTCTTCTTTCTCCCAATGTGTCTACTTTATCGGTAGGATTAATGGTTTTGGATTGATCTGCCTCTAACCGACAAGAGTAGCTCTCAACTGCTCCATTCACTCCAATGTAAATCGGGAAGAGGACTTGCAAAACTGCGGCCTTTTTTAACTCGCTCCTATTACCACATTTCTGAAACTAGGACCACAAAACTTAATGTGTGTGTTCCTTAAGGCCTTTCCCGCTTGATGGTGAGGAAACTTTGCTGATGCCATGTTTGCTTTTTCTTCACGGGGCAAAGCGCACAGCCCACTCTCGCGATTTCCCGGCGGGGAATTGTCTAGTTATTATTCTTCCATACGTTTTTTGGCACTTTTCAACTCCTTCAAACTTTGACCGATTCAAACCATTCAAATATCAAAATGTTCAGCTCTTTAAGGACATGATGGCTATTACTTTTGGCTTTTCTAACTATTATACTTTTGGAAATATTCAGCTTTTAATGCAAAATTTTCCCCATTCATCCTTATGGGGATTTTTTCAAATTTCTTTCTGCTATAACTTCAGCATACCGTCAGCTATTGAAACCATTCAAACATTAAAATGTTCAGCTTTTTCAGCTCTTTCAACCCTCTGCTTTTCAACTTTTCAACGTTTCAACTTTTTCAGCTATTCAGCTTTTTCCCCAAAAAATTTAACATTGCAGCAGATGGGAAAAGCTTCAAATCCTCTTCAAAACTCATCGACTTTCAACCTCTTCTTGTTCCTCATACGTTGAGCGAGAGACACCATTCGAACTTTATATGAATCACAAAACCTTGAACTATTGACCTTGTATTCAGTTTTTAAAAATCTTGTACGGTTTTGAAATGGTCGCAGTTTTAGTTTTAAGGATTTTAAGCCCGTCTTCTGAGTTTATAATGGGTGTGTATTGCGTGAGCTAGAGTGCGTGACATCATCAACTGCCGCACCCCAGAGTGAGGAGCAGCTCCGAAAACTGGATTTCTTTTTGCTTCAGCTTGATTTGGATCCCACATCTTGTACTTGACATAGACAATATAGGCATATAAATGTAGGAAATCTTATTGGGTTTCAGCTGATGGTCTCATTTCAGCTGTAGGACTTACGGTTTTGGATTTAGAAGCCCGAGAGCGACAAGCACCCCTAAATCTTCCCCATAAGCCGCAATGTTAATTTTGAGCCAAAATTTCTGGAGGATCGCAGACGGTACATGTTTTGTCTCTCGCTCCTGTGCCCTCATTATGCACTCTACAGAAATAAAAATAACATGGGTGCGTTCAGCAATGTCTCCTGTTACTCAACATGTAACATGTTTTGCCGATAACTATAACAGTTTTCTCAAGAATTGCAGGAGTTTGGGAGGCATTCTCCCATTCATTCCTTATGGGGACATTTTCGTCTGTGTTTCTGCTCCTGCTGCAGCCATTTTATCCTCTTTCTGCCTTTAACTTCTCACCTGTCAGCCTTTTTTCACCTTTTTAACCTCTTTCTGCCCTCTTACTCTACAACCTTCTGGCCTTTTCAGTCTTTTTTTCACCTTTTTAAGCTCATTCCGCCCTCTTACTCTACAGCTGTTCATATGTTTTCACCTTTTACCCTCTTCCAGGCCTCTTACTCTACTGCTTGTCATCCTTTATTCACCTTTTTAACCTCTTCCAGGCCTCTTACTCTACAGATTTTCATATTCTTTTCAACTTTTTAACATCTTCCAACCCTCTTACTCTACATCTTTTTACCTTTTCATCCTTTTCTCACCTATTTGAGCTCATGCACCCTTAAACTTCTTTACCTTTTCATCCTTCTTTCACCTTTTTAACCTCTTCCAGCCCTCTTACTCCACAGCTTTTCATATGTTATCACCTTTTTAACCTCTTCCAGCCCTCTTACTCTACATATTTTCATATTCTTTTCACCTTTTTAACCTCTTCCAACCCTCTTACTCTACATCTCTTTACCTGTTCATCCTTTTCTCACCTATTTGAGCTCTTACACCCTTGAACTTTTTCACCTTTTCATCCTTTTTTCACCTTTTTAACCTCTTCCAGCCCTCTTAATCTACAGATTTTAATATTCTTGTCACCTTTTTAACCTCTTCCAACCCTCTTACTCTACATCTTTTTACCTGTTCATCCTTTTCTCACCTATTTGAGCTCTTACACCCTTAAACCTTTTCACCTTTTCATCCTTTTTTCACCTTTTTAACCTCTTCCAGCCCTCAATCTACAGATTTTCATATTCTTTTCACCTTTTTAACCTCTTCTAGCCTTCTTACTCTACATCTTTTTACCTTTTCATCCTTTTTTCACCTTTTTAACCTCTTCCAGCCCTCTTACGCTACAGCTTTTCATTCTTTTTTCACCTTTTTAACCTCTTCCAGCCCTCTTACTCTACAGCTTTTCATATGTTTTCACCTTTTTAACCTCTTCCAGCACTCTTACTCTACTGCTTTTCATCCTTTATTCACCCTTTTAACCTCTTCCAGCCCTCTTAATCCACAGATTTTCATATTCTTTTCACCTTCTTAACCTCTTCCAACCCTCTTACTCTACATCTTTTTACATTTTCATCCTTTTCTCACATATTTGAGCTCTTTCACCTTTAAACTTTTTTATATTTTCATCCTTTTTTCACCTTTTTAACCTCTTCCAGCCCTCTTACTCTACAGCTTTTCATCCTTTTTCACCTTTTTAAACTTTTTCGGTCCTTGTCAGCCTTCAACTTTTCACCTTTTTTGCCGTCTTTCACCTTTTTAAGCTCTTTCAGCCCTGTTACTCTACAGCTTTTTAGTCTTTTTAGATATTCATGTTTCTGCCTTTTCAACTCCTTCAAGAATACAACTTCATGTTCAGCTAGAGAAACTATCAAAATGTTCTTTGTTAGCCCATTAAACCTATTGCTTTCAAGCCTTTCTGCCTCAGCAGCTGTTGGAAAATTCTGCTTTTTCTGCAAAATCCCGACCATTCAGCCTATAGTTTTATGCATTTTCGGCAGCACGTTCAGCAGATTTCGCTTCAGTCTTCAGCATTCACACTGTATTTTCGTAGGAAATGCAAATGTTTCTAGTTAATCTTATTCTTCTTCCGTACGTTTTTCGGCACTTTTCAACTCCTTCAAACTTTGCCCGATTGAAACCATTCAAACATCAAAATGTTCAGCTTTTTTAGGACATGATGGCTATTACTTTTGGCTTTTCTAACTATTATACTTTTGGAAATATTCAGCTTTTTCTGCAAAATTTTCCCCATTCATCCTTACGGGGATTTTTTTCAAATTTCATTCTGCTATAACTTCAGCATACGTTCAGCTATTGTAACCATTCAACTTTTAGAATGTTCAGCTTGTTATGCTCTTTCAACCTTATGCTTTTCAACTTTTTAACTTTTCAACTTTTGCAAAATTTAACATTGAATCAAATGGGAAAAGCTTCAAATCCTCTTCCAAACTCATCGACTTTCAGCCTCATCTTCTCCCTCATACATTGAGCGAGAGACACCATTCAAACTTTAAAACGGTCTCAAGACCTTGAACTATTGGCGATGTATTCAGTTTTTAAAACTCTAGTACGGTTTTGAAAATATCGCAGTTTTAGTTTTAAGGATTTTGAGCCCGTCTTCTGATTTTATAATGGGTGTGTATTGCGTCGGTTAGAGTGGGTGACATCATCGCCAGAGTGGGGAGCCTTTCGAAGAATGGGAGCCAAAACTGTCTTCAGCTTGATTTTGATCCCACACCTTTTACCTGACATACACAATATATGGATAGAAATGTAGGAAAACTTGTTGGGTGTCAGCTGGTTGCCTCATTTCAGATGTGGGACTTACAGTTTTGGATTTAGAAGCCCGGGAGCGACACAAACCCAAAACCTTGGTCCGTAAGCCGCAATGTTAATTTTGAGCCCAGATTTCTGGCCGAGAGCAGACGGTACCTGATTTGTCTCTCGCTGATGTGCCCTCATTTCTCACTCGACTGAAATGAAAATAACATCAACGTGTTCAGCAAGGTCTCCTGTCACTCAACATACACATTATATGGCGATTACCATTACGCTTTTTTCAGAAATCGCAGGGGTTTGGGAGGGCTTCGCCTATTCATCCTTATGGGGAGATGTTGATCTTTGTCTCTGTATTTCTCCAGCGTGTGTATCTGAAGAATGAGTTTGTATTGCGGGAGCCAGCATGTGTGACATCATCGCTACAGTGTAGAGCAGCTGGAAAATCTGGACAAAGAATTCTCTTCAGCTGGATTTGGATCTTATATCTTTTACTTCACATAGACAATGTATACATACAAAATGTAGGAAATCTTGTTGTCTTGCTTCATGTTTGCTCCTCCTATACGTATGTACAGCCATTTTAACCTATTCCAGCACTCTTACTCTGCATCTTTCTACCTTTTCATCTTTGTGTCACCTATATGAGCTTTTTCACCCTTTGACTTTTTTTACATTTTCATACTTTTTCAACTCTTTAACCTCTTCCAGCCCTCTTACTCTACAGCTGCTCATATGTTTTCACATTTTTAACCGCTGCCAACCCTCTTACTCTACTGCTTGTCATCCTTTTTAGCCTTTTTTCACCGTTTAAACCTCTTCCAGCCCTCTTACTCCACAGCTTTTCATATTTTTTCACCTTTTTGATGCTTTTTCGGCCCTCTTACTTCATCCTTTTAAACCTTTTTGAGCTTTTTCGGCCCTCTTACTCTACATCTTCTCATCCTTTTTTCACCATTTTAGCCTGTTCCAGCCCTCTTACTCTACAACTGTTCATGTTTTTTCAACTTTTTGACATCTTCCAGCCTCCTTACTCCACAGCTTTTCATATTTTTTCACCTTTTTAACCTCCTCCAGCCCTCTTACCCTACAGCTTTTCATCCCTTTCATTCCCTTTTCACCTATTTAAGCTCTTTCATCCTATAACTTTTCACCTTTTTAGCCTTCTTTCACCATTTTAACATCTCCCTGCCCTCTCAATCTACAGCTTCTCGCCTTTCTTTCAACTTTCTTAGAGTTTTATGCATTTTCGGCAGGTCATTCAGCAGATCTCGCTTCAGCCTGCAGCATTCACACTGTATTTTCGCAGGAAATACAAATTTTTCTAGTTATTCCTGATTCCGTACGTTTTTCGGCACGTTTCAACTCCTTCAAACTTTGACCGATTCAAACCATTCAAATATCAAAATGTTCAGCTTTTTAAGGACATTACTGCTATTACTTTTGGCTTTTCTAACTATTATACTTTTGGAAATATTCAGCTTTTAATGCAAAATTTTCCCCATTCATCCTTATGGGGATTTTTTTAAATTTCATTCTGCTATAACTTCAGCATACGTTCAGCTATTCAAACCATTCAAATATTCAAATGTTCAGCTTTTCCAGCTCTTTCAACCCTCTTCTTTTCAACTTTTCCAGCTATTCAGCATTTTCCAAAAAAAATTTAACATTGCAGCAGATGGGAAAAGCTTCAAATCCTCTTCAAAACTCATCGACTTTCAACCTCTTCTTGTGCCTCATATATTGAGCGAGAGACACCATTCGAACTTTAAATGAATCACAAAACCTTGAACTATTGACCTTGTATTCAGTTTTTAAAAATCTTGTACGGTTTTGAAATGGTCGCAGTTTTAGTTTTAAGGATTTTCAGCCCGTCTTCTGAGTTTATAATGCTTGTGTATTGCGTGAGCTAGAGTGCGTGACATCACCAACTGCCGCACCCCAGAGGGAGGAGCAGCCCCGAAAACGGGATTTTGTTTTGCTTCAGGTTGATTTGGATCCCAAATCTTGTACTGGACATAGACAATATAGGCATATAAATGTAGGAAATCTTGTTGGCTTTCAGCTGATGGTCTCATTTCAGCTGTAGGACTTACAGTTTTGGATTTAGAAGCCCAGGAGCGACAAGCACTCGTGAATCTTCTCCATAAGCCGCAATGTTAAATTTGAGCCAAAATTTCTGGAGGATCGCAGACGGTACCTGATTTGTCTATCGCTACTGTGCCCTCATTATGCACTCTCCAGAAATATAAATGACATGGGTGCGTTCAGCAATGTCTCCTGTTACTCAACATGTAAGTCTTTTGGCGACAACTATTAAGGTTTTCTCAAGAATCATAGGAGTTTGGGAGACATCTTCCAATTCATTCCTTATGGGGACATTTTCGTCTGTGTTTCTGCTCCTGCTGCAGCATGTCTGCAGCCATTTGAAGATCTTTCTGCCTTTAACTTCTCACCTTTCAGCCTTTGTTCACCTTTTTAACCTCTTTCTGCCTTCTGACTCTACAACTTTTTGGCCTCTTCAGTCTTTTTTCCACCTTTTTAAGCTCATTCCGCCCTCTTACTCTACAGATGTTCATATGTTTTCACCATTTAACCTCTTCCAGACCTCTTTCTCTACTGCTTGTCATCCTTTATTCACCTTTCTAACCTCTTCCAGCCCTCTTACTCTACAACTTTTCATATTTTATTACCATTTTAACCTCTTCCAGCCCTCTGACTATACAACTTTTCATATTTTTTCACCTTTTCCACCTCTTCCAGCCCTCTGACTATACAGCTTTTCATATGTTTTCACCTTTTTAACCTCTTCCAGCCCTCTTACTCTACATCTTTTTACCTTTTCATCCTTTTCTCACCTATTTGAGCTCTTTCACCCTTACATTTTTTACCTTTTCATCCTTTTTTAACCTTTTTAACCTCTTCCAGCCCTCTTGCTCTACAACTGTTCCTTCTTTTATTCACCTTTTTAACCTCTTTCAGCCTTCTTACTTTACAGCTTTTCAAATTTTTTGCTTTCTTCCACCTTTTAAGCTCTTTCAGCCCTCTTACTCCACAGCCTTTCATATGTTTTTACCTTTTAACCTCTTCCAGGCCTCTTACTCTACTGCTTGTCATCCTTTACTCACCTTTTTAACCCCTCCCAGCCCTCTTATTCTATAGATTTTCATATTCTTTTCACCTTTTTAACCTCTTCCAACCCTCTTACTCTACATCTTTTTACCTTTTCATCCTTTTCTCACCTATTTGAGTTCTTTTACCCTTAAACTTCTTTACCTTTTCATCCTTTTTTCACCTTTTTAATCTCTTCCAGCCCTCTTACTCTTCAGCTTTTCATCCTTTATTCACATTTTTAACCTCCTCCAGCCCTCTTACTTTACAGCTTTTCATATGTTTTCACCTTTTTAACCTCTTCCAGCCCTTTACTCTACAGCTTTTCATCCTTTTTCACCTTTTTAAACTTTTTTGGTCCTCGTCAGCCTTTAACTTTTCACCTTTTTTACTCTACAGCTTTTAGCCTTTTAGATATTCATGTTTCTGCCTTTTCAACTCCTTCAAACATGCAACTTCATGTTCAGCTAGAGAAACTGTTCAGCTATCAAAATGTTCAACTTTGTTAGCCCATTAAACCTATTGCTTTTAAGCCTTTCTGCCTCACTAGCTATTGGAAAATTCTGCTTTTTCTGCAAAATCCCAACCATTCAGCCTATAGTTTTATGCATTTCCTGCAGTACGTTCAGCAGATTTCGCTTCAGACTTCAGCATTCACACTGTATTTTCGTAGGAAATGCAAATTTTTCTAGTTATTATTTTTTTACAAATGTATTCTGGCCCGCCGGGGCATGTGATTGCGGTTGTGTACATACTCCAAATAATAGCCGGGCTGTTTATTTGTCTCCATCATTTAACAGACCAGGCGTTTAATTCCTTCCTCTCAAAAATCCAGGATGAAAATGTCACAAACTTCGCCAGCTTCTCTGTCATCCTTCTGGGCAATAGTTGTCTTCTGCAGGTGAAGTTGTTGCGGCGGAGGAAATGATTCAACCAACCAGCACTCACTGCAAACTCCTCATCTCTGCTGTCACTCACGGTAGCGTACATTTGTTCCGCCTTCACCCTAATCATTTTGCGGGACACTCTCTCGTGGCGTGCCCGTTTGCCGATAACTCATTCCTGCATGTTTATCTCCAGCTCCTCGCTAGCCTTCTTCCTCCCTCCAGCAGGCAGCCTGGCCCTGTTGCTGGCCCAGACGCTGAAGCTCTGTTTTATATTTTCACCAATCTCTCACTCCTACACACCGGCCCCTAATTGTTAATGGCAGACCAACATAACAATTCAAACACAACAAGACAGGAGCAAATAATGTGTTGATACAGTTACATTACAGTACAGTACAGACAAATCTATATTCCATGTACCAAACAAAGTTTCGTTACCGGCCTTTCAATAATGTTGGCCCTTGTCTGCAACCTCACAGAACGCACCAGCCCTTGTTTATCGGGAAAAACCTCCAGAACCCTGCCAAACGGCCATGAACCACGTGGAGCTGAAGAATCCATGATCACCACAATATCTCCAGCTTTCAAACTCCTCTTCCTTTTGTTCCACTTCTGCCTCTCTTGGAGCAACGGCAAATACTCCTGTATCCATCTCTTCGAGAAAAGGTCTGAGAGGTACTGTACTTGCCTCCAGGGCCTTCTCACATACAGATCATGAGGTTCAAATGCTCCAGGTGGCAAAGCTGGTTTACCCCTTAATAGAAGAAGATGGTTAGGCGCGAGAGGTTCCAGGTCATTAGCATCCTCTGAGAGCTTCGTGATTGGACGATCATTCAAAATGGCCTCCATTTCACAGAACACTGTATGTAGTCAAATCATCCAACTTCTGCTGATGCAGAACAGAACTGAGCACTCTTCTCACCAGGCGGATCATCCATTCCCATACACCACCATGGTGTGAGCCTCCTGGTGGATTAAAGCTCAACTGAATTCCAACCTGTGCCAGAGCTCATTGAATCCTGTCTTGATTCAAAGCGGCAAGCGCCTCCTTCAGCTCTCTGTCTGCTCCAGTGAAGTTAGTGCCATGGTCTGATGTTAGACTAGTCTTCTGCTGATAAAACGCCGCAGAGCATTGATGCATGCATCGGTGTCCAGTGAAACTGCCACCTCCAGATGGACAGCCCTACTTGCCATACAAGTAAATATAACACCATATCGCTTACAGGTTGATCTTCCTCTCCTCACCTCAACTGGACCAAAATAATCCACCCCTGTGTTGGTAAATGGTGGAAGATCAGGAAGAATTCTCACCTTTGGCAGGTCAGCCATTTTTTGTTCCAATGCTCTTCCATTATATCGCCTACAAAAGCTGCAATCACCAATTATTTTCCTGACAGCTGCACTGGCATTTGTAATCCAAAATCTCTTCCTCACCTTGGACAGTGTGTGAGTCCGCCCACCATGGCCGAGATTCTGGTGCACATGTCTGAGGATGAGCATGGAAATGTCCTGATCCTTGGAGAGAATGAGTGGATGCTTGGCTTCCTCAGGCATTGCTTCTCTGCTCAGTCTTCCTCCAACTCTCAAGAGTCCATCCTCCAAAACTGGGTCCAGCCGGTATATGGGACTCTGTCGACTCACTGACCCTTTCCCAGACAACAAAGCAGACATCTCTTCGCCAAACCTCTGTCGCTGACAATAACGAATTATGGCACCCTCTGCTCCCAGCAAATCATCCAGCGTCAGACTGCCACTCATGAATGTTGACGTATCTCCCTTTCTTTCAATCCTCCTTGAGCTGCCCTGACCCCTTTTCTCCAGACAATTAGCCACATGGGCCTCCAACTGCTTCCTCTTGCAACTCTGTGCCAACAACATGACCATTGAATGTCACCCATGAATGCCACCACTTCATTCCTGAAATGAAGAAGAACTCCAAGCAATGAGCTGGTGAGGTTGGGACAGAGCAACAATTCACTGTTCAAGGATACTCCTTGAAATGTCACAGTCGAACACTACACGGAGAGATCCTTTCCTTAGATGGCGGACACCATGGTGAGGGATGTACCACACCTTACCCCTTTCACCATGCAGCTGTTGCTGAGGCACTTGCTCTGCATAGTTCTTACTGATGAGCGTGTTAATGTACCCAGAATACTCCTGATGCAAGTGTTTGTTGTTCAGGAATTTTCTCCTCAAACCCTGGATCCTTTGCTTAGCCACTGCAAAGTTATTAGGCAGACAGACCTCTTTGTTCTTATATGGAAGTTTCAAACAATACCTTCCCTCCTGAAGTACTGCTGAGCGCTCCATGATTTCCAGAAACCTATGGTCTTCTTTGGACATTTCCTTCTCCTTTATGGTCTTCTCATTAAACTCATGACTGTAATGCTTGACTAGCATTTCTTCGAGCTTGCACACAGAAATCCTTTTCACCATCGCCAAGGGCAGCTCCACCTCCGAAGCACCACTGTTTCCATTCAGTGGTCCATTAACAACCCATCCAAGCACTGTCTTTATAGCATATGGGCCATTCCCGCTACTGTTAATGACCTCCCAGGGTTCTAATATCTTGGGAGCGTTGGTTCCAATTAACAGGTCGACATTTGCTTTTATGTTTGGGATGTTCACCTTGGACAAATATAGCCACTTTGCCAGTTCTTCAGATGTTACCATGTTATTAACATTGACCGGCATTTTTGTCTGTGTGAGAACCTCTGGGAGAATATGAAAGTCATTGCTGTCCAGATTAGATACCTCCAAGCCAGTTAATGAGTATGCTGGAACCTGTGTTTTCTGCCCCATCGTGCTCAACAGGAGGTTGTTTTTTCTCCCTGTGATGTTCAGCTTCCGCATTAGATGTTCTGAGTAGAATGTGGCCGAACTTCCTGGGTCCAAAAAGGCATAGGTTTTTATTATGTGATTTCCCTTTGCACTTTTGACCTTCACAGGCAGGATGGATAACACACACCGGTCCTTACCGGCCCCTGTACGTCCACATATTTTAAGTGAAGTTGGCTGGTGAGATGTTTCAAACTGTTCCGGGGCTGGTTGCCTTTTAATATGAAGCACAGTGGGACCCTGAAACGGACCATGATTCATTAAAACGGCAGATTGTTCTGATAAGCCTCAGTTTGAATAGTGCCTCTGATAATTCAGTTTGAGCTATGGTCCTCCATTGCTCCCTCATTCTGAATGGCAGCTTGGACACAATGGCTCTTATATTTACTGGCATATCCAGTTCCTGCATGTACTGAAGCTCTTCCATTACATTGCAGCATCCACGCAGAAATAAGGAATAGGCTTGCAGTGTTTTCACGCCCTCATATTTAATTGTCTGCCAGGCCAGAGCCTTTTCCATATAAACACTTGCGATTTTGTACTGATTTCCAAAATGTTTCTGGAGAAGTTCCTTTGCCACTGCGTAACCACGCTCTGGAGCCATACGCTGGCAGCTTCGCACCAGTTCACGTGGCTGTCCTCTTGTGAACTGTTCCAGTACAAACAATCCGCTTTTCCTGCCTTTACCTCTACTCCTTGCTCAAAGGCTTTGATGAACGTCCTGTAATGGAGAGGGTCCCCCTCAAATGTGGGAATATCTCGTGGTGGCAGTGACACCTGTGCTGTTGCTGTACCAGGGCTGCTGTTATTTCATTTTGCCTTTGCATGATGGTAAGTATGTCAGGTGGACTTTGGCTGATGTGCAGGGCTGTAACTAACTTTTTGGCTCACCTGCCAAGGGGACCGGTAGATGAAAGAATCTACCGGCCAAGTACATTTTTTACCAGCCAAATAATAAATTGCCTCTTTTTGTTGCATATACATCTGTTTCAGTACTTTTCATGGAGATAACAGTATTATATACCAATACATGCTTAGAAAAGAGGCCAAAGTATTATTTAGAAATGAATTTTAATATTATTAATTAAATTTCATAACATTGCAAATTGAAAACTTGAACAGTGCAAAACTTTGACAAAGGAAACACTCATTAATTAACTATCAGGCTCTGTAATAGACTTGTCAGTGTCGACTGTACCACCGTAATAACATTTACACTGGATTTGATAGACCCATGGTTTTACACATTTTGTGACGTGACAACTGTTCTCATATTAAGCCATTTGATTATCAAACTGAAACCTAATTGAAGGAAGTCGTTAAGAAATTATGCGCAACTTAAGTACAACTTCCCTCAGCTCATGATTTAGAGGTGTTGTCATTGCTGCGCTCGAATCACAGTGACTGCACCCAGAGGTGTAGCAAGCTTTTCAAAAGTGCGGGGGATGGATGTGGTGGTGTTTTTTAAAAACAATTTTGGGTCGGGGGTGATGATAAATTACACTTAAATATTAAATCTGTGTCTATTATAACCACACCCTGACATGTAAATGTGACATCTGTCTTGATTCGTTTAATTATAATATAATATAATATTTATAATAGAAGCCTACTGCAACTGTACTTTTTTTTTTACCATTAAATGTTATTTTATACATTATCATATTTTATAATGTTCTGTCATGGAGTATATCACTTCACTGCTAACAGAAAAGAGAGCTGCTCGCTGCCAGTTGCAGCTTCTTATCTTGATCTGCAGTCTTTGTTAATTTTTTGTCGTGATTGTTATTATTAGTACTTAGATTATCAAAAATCATAGTTACATGTCAGGATGTGGTTATTATAGACAGATTAAATATTTAGCTGTCATGTGTCATCACAGTAACAGCGTTACATACATTAGCAGCTGTAAACACATAAAAACATTATAAAACACATCATGTGGTTTGGTGTCGACCTGTATACTGAACGTATCAGGAGTAATCAATGTTTATAATCATCAGAGACCGTTACAGACATTGTTTTTGGTGCTCTCCGTTTCCAGAGAAATCACAGAGAAGCTGGAGAAGTTTGTGACATTTTCATCCCGGATTTTTGTGAGGAGGGAATTAAACGCCTGTCCCAAATAAACACCTGGTCTGTTAAGTAGTTGAGACAAATACACGCCCAGCTATTATTTGGTATTTAACGGTAGTTCCCGCATCATCAGCACGAGCTGAACAATAAATCTAACTTAGCCAGAGAGGCGGGACTTAAGGCAGAACAGCCAATCATCAGCCGGTCAGTCCCAAAGCCGGTGTCATGTTTGAAGCAGCAACAGGAGAGGGAGGAGAGAGGAGGCAGCTGCAGCGAGAGCAGACACAAAGCGGCCGGAGAAAGTGACTCCGGCCGCAGTAAGGCGTTTGTGCAAAACTGCAGAAAAACTGCAGAAAAAGTGTGGTTGTTGAACCCTCTCACCGGGAAAAGTGTGGGTGTTAGAACACACACTTCGCCCACGGGTGCGACGCCGCTGACTGCGCCAAACTTTTAAGGAGCGGTGACGCGCACGCTACGTTGCTTCTGAGGGGAACTATTTCCTACAGCGGTGACATTGGGGGAGCTACTTCAGTGCGACACACAACAAATAGCCGGTTTAGTTTAGCACTAACGTTCGCTACCATCATAATTTATCACTTTACAGCTACAACAATGTTTTGCTATATCATGCATAATTTATTGCAAGAGCACGACCACCAGGACAAACATTTACCCGCCCCGTGGCATGTATCCCTCCAAAATTAAGTCGCCAGGGGAATATTTTAGTCGCATTTGGCGAGTGGCGACCGCTAGTTTACAGCCCTGCTGATGTGGTGTTGGTATATTGAGATTGAGGAGTCACGTGCTGATTTAGGTTGATTTGGGCGGGGTCTGAGCCGGTTGGCCATGATGGTAGGAGACGCTATCGGTTGTCAGGGGCAACGCCTGCAGAACTTCACAGAGGCGCGACTAAACAGTCCAGAGCTCTTTAGTTTCTGCGCATTTATTATTTTGGCGGGACAGAGACGGATCTACGAATACGAGAAAGAAAAGGAAGAAAGTAAAGCAATGCAAAAAGATTAGGCGAAAGAAAAGGGACCTTACAGGAACAAGCTCACACCAAGCGCATAACAGCGGTATTTGGAGAAGCTCTCGGACATCCAAAATATCGACCCATACGAGCTCCCTGCAGCGGAATGGCACAGAGACCTGGATCATTTACCTCCATGCACATACATGGACATCGTCAGTTACCTTGTTTTTGGTGTAAGTTACTAGACATTGCAGGAGTTTAAAAGCCACAAGTCTTTGGAAAGTTACGAGACTTTCTGCTGGGGCTGGGTGCAGGACTTGGCCATCTACAAGCCTCCAGGTGGTGAAAACAGCGTTGTACTGGCAAAAAGACATTTTTAGAGAATGTACCCGAGTGAAAATGCAGAGAACACACTCTCATCGACTGGGGGGTGCGATCGAAAGTAAGGTCCTTTCTTGTTATTGCAGCCAACCAAGCAATCCGGCGTCTCCTCGTCAGGTCAGAGACTTGCTTTCCTTATGCTGTGTCCATTTCGGCAACCTAAACAGTATCCCATTGTTCCTATGTTTTCCATATGAATCGTGTGAGGTACTGAATCAGTTTTTAACGCAGCAGTGACTTCCAGGCATGGTAAAACAGTGCGGAATTGTAAAAACCTCCACTACTACAGAGTTAAGAACACACGTAAACAATCGTGTTTTGCCGCCGGCATCCTGCCATCATGGCGGAGAGGGGTAAGATCCCGCGAGATCGAGGGAGGGGCTTTGTACCATGACGACAACTCCTCATTCTCAATAGGTTGAGCAGTTGATGACTGGTGTTGAAAATGCAGCGATGTTCCAGACGTATTAACCTGTTGCTGTTCATTTTGGCTGCACTGATGTGTTGAAGCAGCTTGGATCCATTGCTCAGTTTCCTTGGGTCGAACATCTTTTAATAGGGTTTTGTTGGGTGGTAGTGACCATTTTGATGATTCATTTTGTTGTGTTGATTTCCATGCAACAGGATGGTACGTCTTTGCCATAGGGTTTAATGCGTTGACAGATTTTTCCAGCCTTTTCCAAATAGGAATTCATGCCATTGCTGTGTGCTTGAGAAGAACCTCTCCGCTCTGAAGCCTGTAATACAGCCAGCTTAGCAGTGGATGCAGCTATTTCAGCTTCCAAATCAAGCTGCTCTCTTTTCATTTTCAGCTGCTGTTCCTGTTCCTCAAAGGCATGCTTTTCTTTTAAAGCTGCAGCCAGAGCAACCAATGCTGCCTTTTCTGCTTCAGCCTTTATGGCTTCAGAGGATGCAGTACTTGATCTTGCACTGTTACGGCTCCTATGGCTTGAGTGTTTACTAATATTTGAAACACTGTCATTAGGATTGATGTCATCCACAACATTACCATTTTCGTTTGCATTACTCATCACGATACCCACTTTTTTGTGTTAGCAATACACTCATTAATAGGCAACATTTTTGCCTTAAACCATATTTCCTGTTTTTCCTTTTCCTCAGTTGGCAAAAAACCCAACAAATTGTTATGCATGTATTTTGCTTCATAACAGACTTCCAACAATTCCTCAAGAGCATCCTGCACCTTTGTTTTATCATGCTTTAGCATCAAACCTTGTATTGATTTTCTTATGATGGCTGTTTTGTTTAACTTGGCTTTTCTGCCAGATTGCAACCTGTTTAATTCATTAGCAAGCGCCTTTGCAGTGAGTTTTTATTTTGTGTTTCAACACCGCCAGCCACACTACTAGATTTATTAACAGTTTGCACATTAATCCCGGCAGCTTTAATTATTTCCAACGTAGCGTCGCCTTTTTCCATGATGAAAGGTCAGTTGATAAACAGTCCGCAGCAAAACAAAGGAACCGACGCAAAGTTTATTGTCCCCCTCGCTTCGGCGACCAATGCATTGGGTTTATGCCCGGCTATGTGTGCACACAATTTGAATGGCCATTTACCGGTGTAGCGCTACACATACCTCCTTGCGTTGGGCGCCGTGCGGCGATCCCATGGTCCGATGCTTCGATGCTCCACGGCCAGGTTTAGCCCCAGCACCGAGGCTCCGGCGTCTCGATATCCACGTCCAGACGCTCTCCAAACTCCCTCGAAGTCCAAACCGCTTCCAGCAGCTCCCCTCGTCTTGCGCTCCGTTCCGTACCAAAACGCGCCGGAGTGTCCCACGAAGTTCTAACTGGTGCAGGTTTTCCACTAATATTAAAGGAGCTCTGTCTAATACTTGAGCTACTGAGGTAACTCCGGAATAACCTGCGTTGACACCCTCGCCTTGGCCATCGCTCTCCTACCGCATTGAAGGAATGTCCACGCTGTTCCTTGAGTTGCGACACAATGGGTTTATTGCTGTGCATTGTCCATGAACAAGGAAAATCAAACAAACAAACAAAACAGCTTCATGAAGAGCGCCTCCGCGCCACAGTGGTCGAAAACCGTTTGCCCTTCCGGGCCAAAACCTGACAGTGAACAATGCCACATGCACCTGAGCTTCCCCTCTGACAGCACAGCGAGCCCCCACACACACTGAGTGAATTACACCAAAACCTCATAACACAACCAAACACATTCGGCTCCTATAGCTAGCATGAAAATCAATATTTAAAAAACTAAGAAGGCTCGACACAACATGAAACCTTACTTGTAGTATCACCAGGGTCTCTACACATGAACACGAGCATTGAGAACATTGTTTGTGTACACAGAGTTTACTAAAAAGAAGGTTTTTGGACAACTCACGTTAGCAGTAGCATCTCCGGTGTACTGCAGTCATGGCAGACAAAAAGTGTCGATCCCCGAGTGCGAGCTAACAGGAAGGCTTGAGGAGCGGTCCACCATTACTCTCCTGCCTGTTAAGGCTGGAACACACCGGCCCAACCGTTGGACGTCTGAAGCGTTTGGGGAGACTCAGACGAGGATGGGAACAAATCTGTTTTGTGAGGCCCAGTGGCGGAGTTAATGGGTGGGCCTGGAAAAATCAGGATGGGCCTGATTACTTTTAAAGCTGATATGAGATCTATGTAAATGATTTATGATATGCTATAATAAAATCTGCCAGGCCACTGTAAATTAGCCTATGGTACGAATAATATACCTATGAGTGGATACACAGTAGAGACCGCTACTCCACAACTGGACTCCGTTCTGTTAAAATTCACTGTTCAGACCCAAAGGGGAAAAAGAGGGAGAGAACGAGAGAGATCGAGTTTATGTAGGCTATTTGATGAAGCTTTATTGTTCTGCTGCTCGTATTCAACGAGACGAGAGACGTGTTTTTGTCTGTTTACTTAGGTTAATAGAACAAAACTTCACACTACTGTACATGGGAGACAGAGAGCATGCGCTGCTCGGGGTTAAGAACCATGGACAGTTCGGTGCGTACAATCAGCGCGCAGGTATTGAATAAGTTTAAGCTCAGAACTTCCTTACAGAAACAACAATCATAACACACAAAACTTCACACTTCTGTTCGGAGACAGAGCTGCTCTGCTGCAGACACGGGTTAAGCACCTTAGACTGTTCAGTGCGCACAGCGCACAGGTATTTAAATGTCTGACAAATTGAATACTAAATTACTAAATAATAGCCGGGTTTCAATTCACCGCAGGGTCCCCTTTAAATGCCGGGTGCAGGTGTATATTTTGGTAAATAACCGCAGGTTCCAAATAAATGCCGGGTCTAATTTATCTATTTTTTTAAATCAAGGAAGAAGACGTGACCACTGACACTGCAGTTTTTTTGTTCTTCGCCTTTTTCACATATTGTGCTTGCTTAGCAAAAAAATAGAAAGTACAACTTAAAATTCAAACTTTCTGTCTTAAAATATGCAGAGGAAAACTCGGGAGAAGCAGCCTGTCGACCCAAAGAGAGTTGTGTTTGGTTGTGTTACCAGGTTATTCCGGAGTTAGAAACCTCAGTAGCTCAAGTATTAGACTGAGCTCCTTTGATACTAGCGTAGAAGTGCCCCAGCACTCCATTGAAAATTAGCTTGCACGAAAACGAACCTACGGCAAATCTTAACAGTGCCTCTTTCGTCGCAATTATGCTTTTACACAAAGGTTTGACTCATATTCAATCACAAATAAACCCTTGGTTGCTTTCTGACGAGAGTTTCACTTTAAGTGCATTAGTTACCAGACATGCCACTGCTGCAGGTTTGGTCCATATGTCAGGGTTTTCATTGGCCTGTTTGTGATAAGACAGTTGTATTGGCAACAAACATCAAAGGTTATCATATTGACTCAAATTGTAAGCATTGAGTATAAACAACATTACCAACTTGAAAAAATACTCATTAAAGTATAAAGTACCCCACAAACATTTGAGTAACTGGAAATTAGTCCCTTCCACCCTGGTAGACTACACGTCACACCATCTTATACTGATGGATTCATGTATGATTGTATGGTTTTGACATTAGTTCAGCCATAAACTCAGGATTACAAGATAAACAACATCATCAAGACTCATATTACCAACACAGCTGTACTGCATACTCAAATTAGAGATCTATGGTTGTACTTCACCACAGTTAAGTTTTAAAAATTAATGTTTAAGCATGTTCTGAGTGGAGTAGTTTTTCCCCAGAATGTGTATTGCTTAATAAAGTTCCATGGAAGACAATGTTTATATCCATTATCATCAACTTTATTTAGAAATATCATGTTAGTTTTATGTTCATAAGAACTTACATCATAAAAATGGGAAGGAATCACATGGTTCCAAGTTAGATCATGTGCATAAAAAAAAAAAAAACAGAGGCATAACATCAAATTGACATTAAGACACTTGTGAAGGCAACATCAGGAAACATCTGTGAAAATCAGTGGTGCAGGGTATATCGTGTCCTCAGATTTGCATGTTTTTGTGAAAGCTAAAGACGATTTTGATGAACATGTTTGATGATTTTAGGCTTTTGTTAAACATTTGAAAAAATGTTGACTCTTAAGTCATCCTTTTTCAGATGAAGGCTTTTGGACAACATTAATGTAATGTACAATAGGAAGAGGTGCCATTTTATAAGTGCACTTATTTACCTCAAGTAATAAACCTTATTCATTTCTTCAGTATCATCTGAATGGTACAGAGAAATACACATCCACAACCCAACAGACACACACACACACACACACACACACATTCAACATTCAATACTAACTAGTTACAATGTCAGACACACAGATGACTCGGATGCTGGTGATTTTCAGCAGGACCCAAACTCTTCGATCCACTTTTCATACTTCTCCAGATCAGCTGCAGATACGGATTTAGACACTTTCTTCAGAGCTGACTCAAAGTCCTCCATGGTGGTGGGCATGTGCATTTCATCCCGGGATATGTTGCGAATCTCCTCTGGTGTGAGGCCCTCAATTCTTCGCCTCATGGCCATCAGAGAGGCATCCCTGCAGCATCACACAACAACAGTTTCAGCAGAGAATTTATAGAAGTACATGAACAACCAGCAAACTAGTTTACATTAATTACTCAAATTCCTACAATACTCCTCCTCTGGGGGAAGCCCAGAGATGACTGACCTGCACACATTGGTAATGTCAGCTCCTGAGTAACCCTCCAACTGCTCTGCGATCTTGTCCAAGTCCACATCGCTGGCCAGCTCCAGCTCCTTCAGGTTGATCCTGAGAAGCTCCACTCGCCCTTTGGCTGTAAGCAAAATTGTAATATTGAGTGGCGCAGACAGGACTTAACAGTGTCAAGAGTGGAATTACCAGGTAAAAATCATGTCTGATCTTCATCAAATTCACAGGATTAGACGAACCCAATAAGCTTAATCTAATTAAGCAGACACAATTATATATTTTTTTCCTGGTATTTATTGTCCATAGCATGTCTAGAATCCAATTCAGAGTAGGCATATATTTACAAGATCAGATAAGTTGAGGATGTTAAACATTAAATATAAGTATAAACCCATTTTCACATTCTGATTTATGTTTTACAGAGCGTCCAAACTCTGTGGGAATCAGGGTTGTATTATTGAACAAAGGTCCTCTGAGAGGTCTTTCCTCCAAAGCATGGTGGAAATTAGCTAAGATAATTTTGTGATTTGCAAAATCAAATGGTTTGAGTGGATTTAATCATTTGCATATTAGTCGAAACATAGTGTTTGTCCATTGCTGGAACTTAACATCAAGTAATAGACAAAGTCAAGACATATACATAAATACATATGAATTCCAAAGGCATCACTGTCTTTTTCTTGGCACTGTACACAAACCAGCTAACAAGACTAAAGAGCCCCATTCAAGCTTAGCTGGACTATAAACCTGGCCACACAGAGATGGTTCTGGACTCCCTGAATGATCCAGGTATACTGCCCGACTTATTATTTTTGTTGATAATGTGCTTGGTTTCTACTCACAGTCCAAAGACAAGCAGGTCAGGTTAATTGGCGACTTTAAATTCCCAGTGAGGTGATAATCTTTCTCGATTTGCCAGCCCTGTGATTGGCTGGTGATCTGTCCAGGGTGCCTCTTGCCCAATATCAGTTGGAATCCATTCCCCCGCAACCCTCCAAAAGAGTTTGTGTGCTGTAATGCTGCATTTATCATAAACTGACATACAACAAACCTAGAACATGCCAGTATTCCTGCATAAAACAACTGGTTGATTTCTGGTGCCCAAAGCAAAATATAATGAAGCAGTATGTGTGTCTGCTGTGTGCACTGTACATTAACGTGACAGGGTACAGAATGCAAGGAATGTGGGGGTCAGTGGGTGCTCAACAGCTCATTTTTGCCATAGGGCCTCTGCAACAGGTTAATCCAGTATGACCTCACATGATGCTGTTCATATGAGGCTGCACCCTGTCTGAGCCTCTGTTGTTGGTTTACCATGTTTGTTTTGTTGGTGAACAGTTGTGTTTTATGAAGCTTAAGGAGGCTCTACTGTAAAGCAGCAGAGAAATCACTGTACTTGAAGGCAGAGGGATGTAGATCCTCTTCTCTAGTCGTCTTCTCAGAGCCTCATCGATGTCCCATGGGAAGTTGGTGGCAGCCAGCACCATCACCATCTTGGATGGGTCATCGTTTTCTGATGCGCCACCAACACCTACACAAAAGCCACAATAACAGAGAATCCTCAGAATAATCAGTGCTTCAATTGATGGCTTTAACAGTGAAAACAGATTAAATATAAATGGAATGCTGGAAAATTGGCAATAGCCAGTAAAATGGCTTATTGGAAAACAACATTTCCAAAAGCGCACAAGAAAATCTCATAAATATTATACCATCCATCTGCACCAGTAGCTCTGCCTTGACTCTCCGGCTGGCCTCATGTTCCTCTGAAGTCCCTCTGCGGCTGCACATGGAGTCAATTTCATCAATGAAGATCGTAGTGGGAGCATAAAAACGGGCCTGTAAAAATACAATCACAATGACTGAGTCCAAGAGACAGCTAGGTAGTTCTACAATACAGTACTTTTGTCAGGAACACACTGCTACATATTTACTTCAACACTGAATCTAAATAAATCTGCCAGTGTGACCGAGCCTTTATTAATGTACAAATATACAAAACTATTCTCATTTTTGAAATCCTTGTTGGAGAGCACTTCTCATTGTAGCAAAAATCTCTACCAATCATATATCTAAAGTTGTACCATTTCAAAGAGCAGGCGAACCAGCTTCTCAGACTCTCCTCTGTACTTTGAGGTGAGAGTGGATGAGGAGACATTGAAGAACGTGGTTCTGCACTCAGTAGCTACTGCTTTGGCCAGAAGTGTTTTCCCAGTGCCTGGAGGTCCCACCATAAGCACTCCCTAAAGCAAAAAACAAAAGGAACTTTTCTGTGCATCAGTATTAGTGATACACATGACAAAACAAATTTGTATCTTGAAATCATTACCTTCCATGGTCTCCGTATGCCTTTGAAAAATGCTGGCATCCACATCGGCAACACAACTGCTTCTTTCAGGAGTTTTTTTGCATCTTCCAAATCTGCAATGTTGTCCCTAAAGAAACATGTTAGACGGAGGACACCTGACAATTCTCTGGAAGGTTCATCATCTCGCAAAGAGAATTGCTTGATAAAGCACAAATGGCCTACAGTTCTTGGTACAGAGTCTGTGCCTTGAAATGTGTGTTTCTGACACTCAGTACGTTTACATGCACAGCTTAGTCAGATTACAGTCATAGTTCGACTATGCTACTCAATCGGACAACTGCAATTGTCCGAGTATACATGCCTGTGAGAAAATCAAATTATTGGCCGAAGCATGTCATACCCCGGTACGATAGGTGGCGCTGTATGCATTTCAACAAGTGGTAATAGAGGCTGACCTCTTTGCGCCACCAGTAACAACAAACTCTGCCTCGGCATTCAAGAAAGATGGCGTACGAAGAGTGAGACGAAGCAACATCTTTATACATTTTGTTGATGGTGTACATGATAATTACACAAACTAGATGCACAATGGCGCTCTTGCTTGCGGTTATTTCGGAGGAAAGAAGCTGCTGCCGCCATCCTTCTACTTTCAGCTCACAGCCCAGGGAAAAAAAATCTTGAGCCTGCCCAGAACGCAAAATCCTAATCCAATCTGATAGAACGTATACATGCAGGAGTAATGCGACTATCAATCGAATAATCTAGGTGTTTTAATTCAACTATGAGAAATCCGATCCGGTCCGATTTTAGTCAGACTAAGGTGTATACATGCATCTTAAATATCCAATCATAGTTGGACTAACCCAGTAATTCAGTTTTCTCGATAGCACTGACTATAGTACTGTATATTTTGAAAAGTTTTATAGGCTGACATCCTGTCTATTCCCACATGGTAAGGTAATAAGCTTAAAATGATATTATATCATTAGCTAAAGGTTTAACAAGAGGATTCTGACTATGTTCAATATTGATTCATTATGTCGATAATTACCAACTGCAGATTAGTGTAAGCAAACCACATGATGTGCCCAGCTAATGCTACACCGAATGATAGCCGGTAGCTTTAAAGTTAAGTAGCAACAACTCAGTAAATTTGCCTCTTCTAGCTTGAATTTAATCAGAAGCTTAGAACCATAATAAAGTGAGCCCAATATAAATAGCAGTTCTTGCCACTTCAAAATTGCACTCTTTCCAATCATGATTCCAATCAAAAATTAAAGCTGCAAGCAGCAATGAACAGGCCCTCGCAGTCCACGTGCATCAGGGCTTGTTTAGCATCATCTTCCATTTTTGGGTCCGTTTTTTAGACTATCACAATTGTTTTGAGAACTTTTTGTCAGGGGTGTCCACAAATGCTACATGCAAAGTTTGGTGCAAATCGGTCAAATCACATAGGAGGAGTTCAAAAAGTAAGTTTTTCATTTTTGGGCGTGGCCTATATGACGAGATTCAACACAGGGAATGCGTGGATAGTTTTTGACTGTGCGATAAACTATATGGTAGTTATAAGCCAAAACGCACTTTCCTTGATTATAGCGCCACCTAGCGGTGGAAATTAACGACAACAATAGATTGTCAAATTTTTCACCAGGTTTGACGTCTGTTCCAAGTTTGCTGAGTTTTGGCAGGCAGTGAAAAATGCGATCATTTGGGCCAAAAAAGTCGTCATGCAGGTTTCCCTGCTTGGGCCCTAAAAAATACTTATCGACTCCTCTGTCAGTGCTTTTTGCTACATTTGTGTAGATTTAGATTTAGCTCTGGGTCTTTTTTCCAAGATAACTTCTAATCTTTTCACTATAATTTAGTTTCATATTAAGTAGTTACTGTATATAATGATTGATAACCCTAAACGTTTTGGATTCAATTCAAAATGGATTGAAAAGGAACAATAAGCCATCTTTGAGTATTGACTTGTTAGCCATCTGTAGCGTCCAGGACAAAGGCCCTTTTGAGAACATTTTCAGCCAAACATACTACCATGACTGGAGGCAGAAGTGGTCCTTGAAAACAGCAAACACTTACATTAGCCAAAATGACACCAAAAATCTTCATGAGTTTTCCAGCTGTGATGTACAGAATGTAATGAACACGTACCATTTAACATTTGGATTCTGAGATATAATATCTCTCTCCAGAGCTTCCACAAGGTCTTTGTCATATCCTGTCCCATCAAACTTTTTCACTTCTTTCTCCTGGACATCTGCTTTGTTCTGAAAGGCAGACACAAAACATTATCACTCTTTCCTGCTTCCCTGCAACCCATAAAGTCTGGTTTCTCCTACACTCAAACTGGAATTACAGGCTAGGCATGGCTGTAAGCAAACAAGCAGCATGTGGATACTGTTTAACCAACAATGCAAATCGAATCTCTGAATACATGTTATGTTACAAAATATATTAAGTAATAATATGAAGGAGTAGGCAGTGCATTAAACCCATCAACATGTTCACTACCTTATCATCCTTTGCTTTGCCAGTGGCCTCCTTCACCTCCTTTGACTCCTTCTTTTCTTTGCCCTTGAAGGGTTTACTTCTGTCCCCGTTGCCCCCCCGAGGTGAATGCCTCTGCTGGGCCCTCACAGCCACACTAAGGCGGTTGTTGGGAGGTTTGCTGTCTTTATAGGGGTTAGAGGGCCGCCTGACAGGGTTGGGAGAATGTCTGTGAAAGGAGAAGAGGAAGATTGAACTACCAACAACAAACACCAGCCATTCAAGCTGGGACTCAAGACACCCATTGAGTTGTGTTTTAGCTGTTTTATTCAGAGCACTAAAAAGTGATGCATTCTTAGAAAAACTCTGGAGGTCACACAGACTGTATGAAACACTACATTAGAAGAGAAAATGTTAATTGGGTGTACCAATGTAACCAGACCTGGAAGCGAAGAAAAAAAAAAAATAAGACCAAAGAGGCAGTGTGAGGTTTACAGAGCAGGGAACAAAACAGGCTCACATCAGCTCACTGATCTCAATCATATGACTCCAGGAGGCTTATTGTTGGCAGACAAACTGCTCATACAACACACCATCACAAATCTGTGCACGACACAGGTGAACAGTGAACTACAACTGCAGTGTTCAAACAGTATCAAAATTGTATATACACTAAACAAGAGTGAGAAAGTTCAAAATTGAAAGTTGTATGTGATTAACCAACATTACCTTGGTTCCATGTGCACAGGCCTTATCTCACAGTCGTCGTGGTTACTGGGTTTAGCAGGCGTCGTGTCCAGCTGAAAGTTTTCCAGAGTTGACATGATGTCCTGAACTTGTCGATTCTCTTCGCTAATTTCCTGCCACAACTGAGACACAATCACAGTCACATTGAAGATGAACTCAGAGGTCTCCCTTCTTATAAGATCTGTTAAGTTCTATCTGAGACGTATTTGATGCCATATTTACCTGCTGCCACCTCTGCTGAAAACTGCTGTCTCGCACGGTGTACGAATACTTTTTAATTTGTTCAAGCAATCCATGATAGAGAACACTGGCAGAGCTGTAGTTTCCAAGCAAGGCATATTCACGGGCCAGCTTCACATTCTCACTGATCTCTCGTAGACTCATGGTGCTGTGGAAACACAGCAACTAACTTTAAGTTAGCACATAAAGGTCCACTGCAGCTACATCGCCAATGTAGGTATGATATAGGCACAAATCAGATTTTGCCACAGTGGAAGCAGAAGGAAGACATTTTATGTAGACAGTTCAGAAGCACAGTCCTTTACTCTGAAAATCCTGACCAACTGACAAGGGCAAAAAAAACTTAATCAGGATGATGTTTAAGGTAGTAAGGCTTCGTCCCTGATCACTTATATTGAAATGACTTCAGAAAGGGGTCTCTGTGAAGTACGGTTCACGACAAAATATTTCATGGTAGACAGTTTTTTACTATCAATATCAGTTACATTGACCCTTAGAGAGCAGTAAACAGAAGGGTATCTTTGTTGTTGCTTTCCAGTGAGCATGTTAACCTTGAAAAGACATTTATAAAACGTATTTAGTCATCAATAAAAGAACTGTCAGAACTTTCAAACATGAAAGTTTTTTCATCGACTGTTTAAAGATCTTGATTAAAGGTTCACACAGCGTTCACTGGGCTTTGCAATACTGGTATTCAATTGAGGCATTTGTGGATTCTTAGTCAGGCTCCGAGATGACCAAAGCCTGTTATTAACACACTGTAGAGGATCAAATGTGTTTTCGTCACAAATCCTGCAATATGAGATTAAACAGCCAAGGTCAGAGATCTAACCAACAACCTTTTGACTCATGAGCAGCCACAGTAAATGTGTTGAAATGATGTCTTCATGTAGACCACAATTCACCTACAAGTGAGGCATTACTTTCGAGAAATACTACCAGTCACTTTTGCCCTCTCTTAAATCTATAAATGAGCAAATTTTGTGTTATGCAAAAAATCAAGTTTAAAAGTATGACTGGTGCTCACCGGTCTGTTGGAATGACTATTAGGTTGTGACAGATATAAAACTTAATATAAACTTGAAATATTTTTTAAATAATATTATTATAGCAGCATTCAATAGTGTGGATAAGTGAATGTATGTAGTATGATAACAGTCAATTTTCATATGACTGTGTGCTGTATACTGCTGCAGGACTGACACATGGGCAGGCCAGCAGGCTCAACCTGAAAAAAAAACACCCTTCAGTTCATAGAATCATATTCTGATAAATGTTTTCTGTCGAACAATTCAAATACAATGGATCAATACTTATCTTATTTCTACCACTCGGTATCAGATCAGCACTCAGTTCAGAAGGTACCCTGTGTTCAGGAGTGCTATTGAGAATGAAAATCCAAACTGAGCAGGATCTACACCAGAAATCCAGTCTCGTCAATGACCATCACTTTTTGTGAAAATTAAACAATACAGTCAGATGTCACTGTATCTAAGATAATTCATCAAGTCTGACTGGTGTGTATCTGTGAGCTCGGCCTCAGGACTCTGACAAGACTCCCCCTCATCACTGACCTGTCTGTGAAACTAAAAGGGTAGCTGCTTCACGGCCGTCTGACTTCATGCTCCAGGAATTAGCCGCAGCCTCGCCCATCTTAAACACAACTGTTGTGGCACAATGTGACACCGGACGGTACCGTGCGGTCCAAAGGGGACGGGCAGCTTTATTGTTCGTATTGGAGGATAACAGCCAACACAAGTTTTGAGTGTAACGGCCCGTTACCACGGCCTGTGTTGACGGTCCGGCTCACAGCCTCCTCCTGTTAAACTGACATCATCGTAACTAAACTCAACATGTTCTCTGACATCTGTGTGGATCAGTACCAACAGAACTGCTCCATATAAAGTTTTGAATGAAGTTTGTACTCAACTCTTAGGACGAACACGTAGAGTCCTCGCAGAGGCTGCTGGGACGACTTCCTGCGGCTGCGGCTGCTCGGAGCGGTTCAACCAGAGCTTCCTTCAGTGAGGGCAGTCCAGTGAAGACAGCTGCCGACGGACCGAACCGAACCACCTCGGGACGCTCGAGCTCAACTCAGATCGCGGAAGTTCCACCAGCCAGCAGTTCCTGACGCAGATCTCTGGAGCACAGCGGAGGGAAAGTTGTGACTTCCGTTCGTATCCTTCAAAATAAAACCGAAAAACTTTAAGATTTTAGATGGTGTCAGAAAAACCGTCCAAAAAATACTATTAATATTGACACGAGCAAATGTTGACCTTCTAACCACTAGCGAGCAAGTCCCCTTAACAGTGTCACTTTTAGGGCCCGAGCAGGTCTCGACCTGCGAGGTCCCTCTTGCTTTGGTAGTGATGACTTTTTGTCCCAAATCATCGCATTTTTCACTGCCTGAACATAACCCAAAACTCAACAACAACTCCCATATACTTTGTCGCACATTCTAAAACCGTTCAGTGAATTGTGCCGAATCTCGTGTTATAGGCCACGCCCATTTCCACCTACCGGGGGTTTTTTGTGCAAATTCGCGAAATGTTGCAAACCTACTTTTCCAAACTCCTAGGTGTTTTCACCAATTTGCACGAGACTTTGCACACAGCATCTGCGGACTCTCCTGACAAAAAGTTATTAAAAGAATTTTGATATTTCAAAAAATAATCAAGTTATCAAATAACAACTTCCTGCAGATTTCGTTCCAAACAGGAAGTGTTGCATATCTCCACGTTGCTGTGTCTGAATGACATCAAACTCAGGTTACTACCCCATGAGCCCCTAAGGCTCTGAGCAAAATTTCGTCTGATTACCACAAGGTGGCACTCTTTAAATTTAAGTATTTTATATCTGCACATCGGTAAGTGAGAGACAGCAAGCTCAATTTGCGGCAGCGGCACCCAGCTTCGGCATCTCTGGTGGCACCCCCAGATGCCGCAGCTAGGTGCCGCTAGCAGTCGCGGCAGGTGCCGCTGCATGCCAGGAGTTGCCGATGCATGCCAGGAGGTGCCACTGGATGCCGGGAGGTGCCACTGGATGCCGGGAGGTGCCAATTCGTGCCGGGAGGTGCCAGTGCGTGTGCCACTGCATGCCGGGAGGTGCCAGTGCTTTTGCCACTGCATGCCGAGAGGTGCCACTGCTTGTGCCGCTACCCGTGACATCTGCCGTGGCATCCAGGAATGCCAGCAGAGATGTCGCGGCACATGTCGCGGCAAATGCCGCTGTTTGGGCGAGATGTCGCGGCAGAAGCTGCTGTTTGGTGGAGGTGCCACTGCTTGTGCCGCTACTCGTGACATCTGCCGTGGCATCTAGGAGTGCCAGGAGGGATGTCGCGACAGATGCTGCTGTTGGGGGGAGATGTCATTGCTTATGCCGCTGTATAGGCGAGACAAGAGGGTCTGGCTGCCTCCAGCGTGAGGCTGCTTCCCGTACAGACTCCGCTCTTGGACCGCATCCAGCATAGACAAATACATAGACGCCTCATTCAGTGTTGGACCGTACGTCGACGTCGCCGCCATGTTGGATGTGGCAGCTCCGCCCCGTAAACTAACACAAGTCAATGGAGTGAACTTTATAAAGCGCCTTCTACACAGTGCTATATGCCTCATTTACACATTCACACACGTACGGGTATATTCAGGAAACAGAGAGGAACCAAAAACAACGTCTGTAACGTCTGATGATTATAAACGTTAACTACTCCTCATATGGTCAGTATACAGGTCAGCACCAAACCATTTTATAATGTATGAGTGTTTACAGCTGCTAATGTATGTAACGCTGTTACTGTGATGATATATGACCATAACCTAGCAGGCTGCTCATATTTGCCGACTTTGCTATATAACTTTCAACATAAATGCCAAAAAGTAAAACAGGCAGTTTACAGCTACAGCAGATCTACTGATTGCGTTTCAGATTTGTCCCTCGCTGTCCACCGTCAAAATTGATCAAGTTGCGCAAGGCACGGGTCGGGTATTGGTAAACATCATGACCGGCCACCGCTGTCAACGTTTTTATGCCTCTGATTCATGTCTTCATGTCGCTCCGCAAGAAGTCAATTTATTTGTCACAATGGAACTTCATTCAAAGCAGAGCTCCACCAAAGAGCCTGCAATCGTAGCGGGAGGTTCTCTGATGTGTCAGTGTTTCCCCTACATGCATGCTGCTGCTGCGGGATATTCAGCGCTGAAACATTAAAAAAAATATATATATATTTTTTTCGTTAAATATCATGGGCGAATGGCGAATTTAAGTTGCACACAGTGAAAGCACTACACCCTAAGTTGTCTTAAATCGATTATTATTGTCGTTATTTGTATAATTTCTACAAATCACCGTTTAAGTTGAGTGACTGAAATCCTCGCCATCCTATTCAAAGGCTGCAACAGAACAGGCTTCCCATCGAACCGGGGTGAAGTTAGTTTCAGGTTGGATATTCGGCGGATATTCACTCGGGTCCAGCCGCGACTTTATGTTCACCCAGTGTCAGCAGCAGGAGGACACTGTGTTCTAAGAATTTTGGACGTGTGGGGCCAACTAATTCTTTCTTAGCTGCAGCCAACATCGGGACAAACTAAATAATTTCCTGCTCTTTTGTCCTTTGCCAATCACACCTATGAGCAGTAGAGGAAGAGGAAGAAGTAGTAGTTTAGATAGTTCCCTACTAAAAAAACAATCAGTGGGCAATTAACAGCTATCCCTATGCTGTTCAGTGTTTCCTACAGGAAATCTTGTCGTGATTGTGAACACTTCAGTGGCCGGTCAAAACATATTTTGGCTCTTTCTTGACTTTGAATGGGAGCATCTACGCTGCAATTGCCCGTCGTGCATCAATAAAATATGTCTGATTCTGATTGATATATTATGACGTCAGTTGTCCATATTTAAACTTAAATTTAATGAAACAAGTTGACAGTATGGGAGACAGACATCACATTTACATGTCAGGATCTGGTTATTATGGACACAGATTAAATATTTAACTGTCATGTATCATCACAGTAACAGCGTGACGTATTTTAGCAGCTCATGAAAACATTATAAAATGGTTTGGTGCTGACCTGTATACTGAACATATGAGTAGTTAACGTTTATAATCATCAGACGTTACAGACGTTGTTTTTGGTTCCTCTCTGTTTCCTGAATATACCCATACGTGTGTGAATGTGTAAATGAGGCATTAACTTATAGCACTGTGTAGAAGGCGCTTTATAAAGTTCACTCCATTGACTTGTGTTAGTTCACGGGGCGGAGCTGCCACATCCAATATGGCGGCGACGTCGACGTACGGTCCAACACTGAATGAGGCATAATAGGAATACATAATGAGACTATGTATTTGTCTATGCTGGATGCGGTCCAAGAGCGGAGTCTGTACGGGAAGCAGCCTCACGCTGGAGGCAGCCAGACCCTCTTGTCTCGCCTATACAGCGGCATAAGCAGTGACATCTCCCCCCAACAGCAGCATCTGTCGCGACATCCCTCCTGGCACTCCTAGATGCCACGGCAGATGTCACGAGTAGCGGCACAAGCAGTGGCACCTCCACCAAACAGCAGCTTCTGCCGCGACATCTCGCCCAAACAGCGGCATTTGCCGCGACATGTGCCGCGACATCTCTGCTGGCACTCCTGGATGCCACGGCAGATGTCACGGGTAGCGGCACAAGCAGTGGCACCTCTCGGCATGCAGTGGCAAAAGCACTGGCACCTCCCGGCATGCAGTGGCACAAGCACTGGCACCTCCCGGCATCCAGTGGCACCTCCTGGCATGCAGCGGCACCTCCATGCAGCGGCACCTCCCGGCATCCAGTGGCACCTCCTGGCATCCAGTGGCACCTCCCGGCATGCAGTGGCACCTCCTGGCATGCAGCGGCACCTCCTGGCATGCAGCGGCACCTGCCGTGACTGCTAGCGGCACCTAGCTGCGGCATCTGGGGGTGCCACCAGAGATGCCGCAGTGGATGCCGCTGCCGCAAATTGAGCCAGCCCCTGCTGGGGTAAGTTGGATCAACACGAAACTTGGTACAAGCCTCTCCTGACGACAGCTGACGAAAGGTGTCACCATTGGAGTCTATAGCGCCCCCTGGAATATTAAAAATCCAAGCCCCGCCTCCTACAAGCACATACATGAATGACATTCTGTATGCATATGTACCATGACCAGACGCACAAAAAACATCTGGGGTACTGTAGACAGTTGTGTTATTACACTGTTTGATCACACTGTGTTGCCGTACCTGGCAAGAGTCTCACGAGAGTTAGAGAGTTGACAACGGGACTTGAGCCTCCCTCGGAAGTGGTTGTACACACGGTGGCTGTACCTGTTTCCTTACAGGATCCTACTGTTATGAATAAACGCTGTTCAACGTTTTAAATGACTCCCAGTCATGAAACAACAGGTACCAAACTGTCACTCCAACAGGAAGTCGGCCGTTTTGATTCAAAGTTCCCATTTCATCCTTAATTTGATCCATTTCCATGACTCGGTCCTTAACGAACTCCTCCTACAGATTGAACACCACAGACTTCCAATTCACTCAGTATCATCCACAGACCTTGAATATAAAAAGTTATCAAAAGCTTTCGCCTACGTCAAACATGGTGGGTGTCATGATGCGTTCCATTTTCATGCTTCGCCATAAAGAATCAAGTCAATAAAAGAAAAAACAAGATTTTCTGGTATCCCTGCCCACTTTATCCAATCAGGACAGAGGACCCCAAAATTTGGCGGCCCCGTCTGCTCACAGAAACCCAGAGAGTAGGGGTGGGATACTGCAAATTTTGATATCGATCTGATACCAAGTAATTACAGGGCCAGTATTGCCGATACCGATACTGATACTTTTTACTTGAAAATTCCTGATCATTGAGTGATTTAGTACTTTTGCCTTTAATTAGTTGACCATGATTATGGTAACGATAAAACACAGGACATTTTAACCAAATAAGAAAATTATATTTAACTTAATTAAATCTATAACCTATCTGCATGTAGCCTAAATAGAAATACTGATGTTCCTTCAACAGATACACAAAAGGGTTATTATATTCTGCCATATTCAATCTTCAGGTTTGAGGAAGGCTCTATATCAATATAAGTATATATTTTTGAGTTCCAGTTACAGTGAACCTGAGTGAGCGGAGTGAGAGAAGTGAAGAGGAACGCTGCGCTCACACAAACTCTGTGAAGAATTCCGAGTGCTTTGCTGAATTTATAGAAGAGAAACTACAACAAAAATATCAATCTCATCACGCTAGTATCGATCCGATACCAATACTCACCTTGGTATCGATACCATCGATATTTGGATCGATCCGCCCACCCCTACCAGAGAGCAGGATCCTCCTGCTCAGGTACCCACACCTCGACAGTGGCGTAACAGTGTAAACTACCATTCCATCGCTCCCAGTGATGGCTTATACTACCAACCAGGCCAAGTTCTGGAAAACAAAAGAGTTGTGCAAATGTGTTGACGTGGAGAGGAGGGAGGGGATTGCTAACTGCAAAACAGATGTTAGCTCAAATGAGGACAATGCTTCCAGCAGCTTTAAGCGGGCATGTGCTTCGTGTAGTGGTTATCACATTCACCACACACGCAAAAGTTGCCTGATTTAATACCTGCAGGGAAACACTTCTTTGAGAATTAAAAACCAAGTTGTTCTCAGTCAAATGATCAGACGACTTAACCTGCTAATGCACTGTGTAAGCAATATAATAACTGCTGTTGATTGTTAATAGCGGATATAACTGCTCTTGGACAAGCTTGATGCACTGGTCTGAAATAATCAGCAACTGGTACATTGCTAAAATATTCCTCAAGCCGAGAAAAGTGATTAAGAAACTGTGACAACATCACAATGTGAAATTTAACCCCAGTCTTCCACATGACAGGTGTGCACACTATCACACTCATGGAAGGGCCAGGAGCAATGTGGGCTTCAGTATCCTGCCCAAGGACCCTTGAAGACTGATTGGTGTATGGCTGCTCTAGCTCCTGAGCCACAGTCTTAATTCCACTTTTGCATGGAATATTCCTGTGGCTCGAAAAGCATTTGGCCCACTGACCTCCAAGAAACGCCTCAAACTGTAGACAAGATCACGTATGACTCTTGTGAATTTTTGATCCATTGAGTTTTTACATTAGCAAAACTTTACTCAAGTCGAGTAAAAGTAATTAAGAATCTGTGACACCATCACAATGTGAAGTCTGAGAGGCAGAGCAGGAACATGTGGACAGGGCCAGCGGGAGTAACCCTTCTGTGCATATTCAATGGCTGCATAACCAGGAAATGAACCTACAAAACAGAGGAGTTTTGGGGGCACATATGTGCCAGGTGAATAGGCACCATCTTTGCATTTACTGTCTAGCTCTATTATAAATCTGTCCTTAATAGGACAAATGGTTTGTAGGCATGACCCTCACCGCTCCACACAGTATGTGGTCTCTTAACTATTAGACTTCTATAATCCCCTTTGACTGTGGAGGAATCTTATATTATTTCAATGACATTCCCTATGAATTAAAGTAAGGCTGTGTCTTATTCCTCACCCTCAAGCCAACACATGAACCAACTCCACAGAAGGCAGAAAAAGGAAATACTGTAAACTTTTATTTTATGCTGCAACATTTGTACAGATAAGCTTTTTCCAGCCACTGTCACAGATTTGATTCATCCTCTCTGACAGCCTGCTGGACCTGTTAACTTCTCATTCATTGTTGTCATATATCCAAGTACATCCAACTTATTGCTTTCCACTTAGAGCCTGCCAAACCAAGGAGAGAAATTTACCACATAATATTAAGAAAGAAAATCACCAAGTTGTGCGCAGAAAAATAAAAGATTGTGGCTTCAATTTTGCAACGTGTTTTCCTCTTCTTTAGCTGATGAGAGAAAACATTTCACAATGATTTCAATACATTTTGAAGTATTGTCCAAAACATGGCAGATCTAGCTGTAAACATGACTACAGTGGTCAAAATCAGGTAGTTAACTTAAAAAAGCAACATTAAATATCTAATAAGTAACATTACTATTTCCACTACAGTCAACCCTTTACTCAAAATAACATGATTTAAAAAATATTTACATGGTAATCAGTCAGCACAGCATAAAAAAATGCAACCTAGTCTAGTTATTGTATTGCTACTTATCTACAGCTGCAAATGCATAAAAATAATTTGGGTTTGCAAATACAAGTTAGAAATGCCAACAGAGTCAAAGGCTCTGCATTTTGTCACAGTATAAACTTCAATAGAATTATCATATGACCCAGCACGTTAAAGCTTTAATAGGTTCAAACCAAATTCCTGTGACAGTGGTAGAAAAATAACAAGCAGTTCATAATATCTCTAGAAAGCAGCTAGACAAAACAGAAATGTTTCATCAGTGCCATCAAAATCTGCAGGAAATGAAAGTCAGTTCCATTCTAAAGGCATGACTTGTGTGATGTGGATGGGTACAGATACTAAAAATTAATGTTGAAATGCAAAACAAGTCTAACTCATTTCCCTCTTAAGCAGTGACATTACACTCATAATTACACACACTGCCTCCCAGAGGGCAGAGGAGGAAGGACTGGACAGTGAGTGAACCTGAGGTAGCACAGCCAAATCAACAGATTTTGGACTTGATAACATAAGGGAAAAGTAAGTGCATTTTTCTTGAAACCACTAATATCATTTTAAACTATAAAGTCAAAAACTAAATATCTATATAAAATTATACACAACAAAATTATCAAGACAAAACTTCTCTAATCCAAATTTCTGACATCATCCTGGGTCCTGAGAAAGAACATTAGTTCTACTGTACAGGTTTAAAATTCATCATTTAAAAATAACTTTTAATCCCATCCTTCACAATATACACAAGCAGTATTATTATAGTAGGAAGGTGAACTTACAAAATTATTCTTTAAAGCCAAGCTGATATTTGAATATTTTGAATGTGTGAGCAAAGACCAAAAAATATGTAAGTAGCGAATATTCTTGAAGTATAAAAACAAATGTGTATATACAAAAATATACATCCTAACAAGACATTCCTCGCGGAGGCGTTTTTTCCAACCCATTATGTAAACTTTTATAAGTATATGTTTTTGGAGTTTTTTAAAAAGGCAATTCTTCAAAACATCCATATATATAATGACTGTCATTTTTTCTTCCATCAAAAAATTCAAAGAACTGTAGCACCTTCAGTCCAGAATCAAGAACTTCTTTTTTTTTTTGTAAGATTCTTGGTTTTAAAAAAGCCTCTAAAAAGACAAATCAGTCAGTCAGTCCATTCATATTTGGGATTTTGTGAGCGTTCACAGCCATAATTTTGGGTCAAAAAAGGCCTCAGCTACGGAGTGTCCGGCGCTGGGTTCCTCAATAGACGCGGGGAATGATCCTGTAGCGAACAGTTCGGCAGTACTCATCCCACGCTGAGCCATACTTCCTCCTGCATTCACTCATGTCTCTGGAATCTCTGTGCACGAGCAGGATGATGAAGTAGATCATGTAGTACCACGGGAGGAGGTGGCTGAAGCCTGCAGGTATGAATGGTAAGAGGACAGGGGGAAAAAAACATTGAATCTGCCTATCAAAGTTATTTGCTCACACCATTTTCATGTCAGGAAGTCAGAGTAAAGACACTGTAGTGTAGTGATGTAGTGAATCTCACCAGCATCTCTCATCAACACCAACTGATGCTTGTATGTAGGCCTTCTTTGTCAGCTGATTAACAACCATCTTAAATCAACAGTTCATTTATAGCCCCAACAGTTTTGTGAAACCTTGCTCTTCCTGCTCTTATTTCAGCGACTGAAAGCAACCTTAACAACCACCAAGAACACAAGTACAGATACCCTTTATTTGTATTGATATTTCATCTGTTGTATATGTCCTTACAATGTTAGTTCTTCACTGAAAATGTGATGATAGTAAGGAATATTGTGATTCCAAATTAATGTCTGAATAATAACTCACAAAAACAAGGTAACCTTGGGTATGTATGTATGTATGTATAGTTAACTTTGCCACCAAACAGCCTCGTTGTGAAAGAGTGCTGCTTTTACAGGGGGTAAGAGAAGCTGATGTGATAGGTATGATTTTTACAAGCCCCATACACATCCACTGACATATGATAATAACTTATTCTAAAGCTGCAACATGTTTTTAAATAAGAAGATAAAAGAAAGTCAAACCACTCCAGGTTCTTATATGTGAATATTTCCTGCTTCTTTCCTCATCTATGACAGTAAACTGAATATCTTCTGAGTTGTGGACAAAACAAATCATTTGACACTGTCATTTGAGCTGATCGACATTTTATAGACCAAATAACCAATTGATAAATTGCAAAAATAATTGACAGATTAATAAACAATGAAATATAGTTTTTAGCTGCAGTCCTACTCCGTTTCTCATCAAGCCATGTTTCTACCTCTAACTCATGGCTAACCTGCACCTGATGCCGTACAACTACACATGCTTTGTCAGTTCACCTGCATGCTGTTCACTGAACTACAAGCTTCACCCTGCACATTAATTCAAAACTAGTGCATTTGCTGTTTGATTAGCCGTGGTGCACATGTGAAGCCAACTCACCACAAGGTAGAGACCAGGCCAGAGCCATGATAAGGTCTCCTAGGTAGTTAGGGTGGCGGACAACACCCCACCAGCCAGACACCAGCAGACTCTTCCCTGTAGCTGTGGGAATAGTCTTCAAATCTGGAGAGAAAGACAAAAAAGGTGGAGATCAACTGATATGAAACACTGTGCTTTTTGTTTGATTCATTAACAACTCATATGATTTCTGCTGTAACTATTGTAAATAGAATGACCAAATCAAGCCCAGATATATTAACTACAGCTTTCCGAAACATACTGCATATTGGCTGCTTGAAAGGTTTTTAGGTGCATATACTGTAGAGGTCGACCGATTATCGTTTTGGCCGATTAATCCGTGCCGATAGGACGTTTTCCAAACTATCGGAATCGGCGGAACTTGGCTCCGATAGCGGCCGATGGCTGCAGTTTTTTTCCACAGCGCCAGAAACTGCTTCTTCCCTGCCTGCTCTCTGTCTCTCTGATCACTGGGGGCGGGGCTGCTCTTCACACACGCACACACACACACACACACACACACACACACACACACACAGACACAGAGCATGGGAGAGAGAGAGATGCCCCGTCTCTCTCTCTCTGTGCAGCGGCAGCAGAGAGAGGAGAGAAGCGACCCAGGTGGAGACAGCGTCACACGTTATTGTAAGTGCAATAAAACCTTCACGAGTTGAAAGTCAACAAACATAACGTCCTTGGCGGAGGCAATAAGTACCAGTTGTTCAACTAGCATAAACGTGCATCATATTTCAGCATAAACAGCGACATTTCCACCGGCACATTTTACACGACCACAGCGCTTGTTAAGCTAACAATTAACAGCTTGTTAAGAACACGCTAAAATGAAAGCTGTCTGTGTGTAGTATGTTCATCTTAGTTTGCCATGAATCTTAAAATTTGGCAATTTCTTGTAAACTTTCTTGTAAAGTTTACTGTTGCTGCAGTGGAAACATGTAGTTATATTTGAAATATAAATGAATTCCTGTTCTGAATTTATTCTTTAAAAAAAAAGATAATTAAAAAACAAACCATTCTTTAGTAGTGATAAAGAACAGGACTGTTAAGAGTATGGATAAGATAAAGATAAAATCCTAACATACCATCCCTAGCTGGTTAGTGGTTACAGCCGGATTATGGGAGGATGAGAAAATCACAGTTCAAATCCCTTCACTATATGCCTTGTTTAACCAGTGTTATTTTGTGATTATTATTTTCTATGGCACACAGTGCCATCACTCACAAAATGTGAAGGATCACTTAATTCCCCCCCCCCCCCATATTAAAGTGCAACTTAAATCATCCATGTAGATTTTAAGAGCTATTGAACATACTAGTTTAAATTAAATATACTAGTGCAGTGCCCGTAAGAAAAATGTATTCCTATAAAAAAGTGGGAGGTTCAGTAGCTTTTTCATGGATGGCCAAATGAGGCTGTGTTTGAAGGTGGGACGTCAGGGATATTTACGTTTGTTGTGAAATCCGATATTCCAGGGTATAATTGGCTGTTTTTGACTATTTTTGATTTTCCCATTATATTTCACCTTAAAAGCTATTTACTTGGTGTCATTATTTTCAGCACAACCTCACATGTGTGACTGTACAGTTATTTTTTTATTTTGACATACTGTATTAACACAATGGACCTAAAATCACAAAAAAAAAAATAATAATCCGAGTAGAAAAAGTTAGATTTTTTTACTGTGAAAACCACAAATATGTTTAACAAACCTTTTTTTTTTTTTTTTACTTATAATGCAAATATAAATTGTTTGCTAAATTTGTGCATACATTTAAAAAATGTACAAAGTTATATGCAACTATTTACATTTAAATGCCGGCAATGCTCAGGTCTGCCTGTGCTCTTTCCAGCTGAATAAAGAGCTGCCCTGCCTGCTCCACATTCAGCAGTCTCCTCATTATTCTGACTCATTAAACAAAAAACCGACTCCACTACACACTAAACCAAACACTACATAAGACACTAACTATACACTCCAAACACACTAAATGTCACAAATCTCTCAACATCGCTGTCTATACACCGACCGTTGTTCGGCCTGTCAATCATCCGCCTAGGTCCCTCCCACAACTTCCTGTTCCTCAACAACCAAACCTGCTGCTTGGACACTTTCGTGACAAAAGCCTGTTTTTACCGTTTCTTCCTGCACCAGACACAAAGCAAACGTGACGGCAATGTTCGCGAAAAAGCGTGGCGGACATTATTTACCCTAAGTCCGGTTTTGGACGTGCCGATGCGTCCGGTCCGTCGCCTCGGGATGTGGGCCGTGTAGCTAGCCGCTAGCAGCTAGCTAGCGGCTAGCTACACACAAAAATCCACAGATTCCGATTCCACTTTGTTGTCCGCGCGTCTCCGAACAGACTCGGTCCGGACTCGTTTAATCTCATTAATCCACAACAGTCAGTTTAGATGCACAGAACAGAACAGAATGGGACCTAACTAACCGCTAGCAAAATCCTGGTCCAGCTCGCGCCGCTGCAGGTATAAATCTGCTTGTTTGTTCAGCTAGCGGCTAGCTACACACGAAAATCCACAGATTCCGATTCCACTTTGTTGTCCGCGCGTCTCCGAACAGACTCGGTCCGGACTCGTTTAATCTCATTAATCCACAACAGTCAGTTTAGATGCACAGAACAGAACAGAATGGGACCTAACCGCCAGCAAAATCCTGGTCCAGCTCGCGCCGCTGCAGGTATAAATCTGCTTGCTTGGGCTTGAGCTCTGCAGTGATTAGCTCTGGTGCGCACGTGGCCATGGTGTGCAGTGATTGGCTCTGGTGCGCACGTGACTGTGGTGGCTCCGGTGGACAATGCTTGGCGGAATTCATGAAAGCATTTATGAAATTATTTATTCACGGTATCATTGCAGTCCAAGCAAATGCTTAGATGCACACCACTGAACCACGCAGCAGCCATGTTGAAAGTCTCAGGTCAGTGCGATCCTGATCCGCAGATATTTGACTGACAGAAACACACACACACACACACACACACACACACACACACACAGATTCCATGCTTTTATAGAGAGATTATTATATAATATTAATTATATATTAATCACATATAATAACATACAGCTAATAGCGAGTGAGTGATATCGGCCGATTAATCAGCTATCGGCTTTTTCCTGCTCCAAACTATCGTTATTATATCGGCCTTTAAAAATCCACTATCTGTCGACCTCTAATACACTGACTTCAAACATCAAAAGGATGGTATGAATAAAAACATAAACCATCAAATTACTTTTTTACCACTGCTGACTATTCAGTCATAGACATACTGTAACTCTGGTGGGCTGATAACTGGAGAGCCCTAACATTAGTGACTCTAATGGCTATTCAGCCTCAGGGATTTCCTTTCAAGGCTAATAGCAAAATGTGTAAAAAGAGAAAAAGTATCTCATGACATAACAATGTCATTATTAGCCTTGAGCCTGCAGGAGAACTTACGAGACAGTTTGGGGTCTGATGGGTTCCTCCTGAAGGCATTTTTCTCAGAGTTGGATTTCCTGAAGATGTAGAAGCCAACAACTAACAGACAGAGAGACAAAGAGGGAACTTATTATAACCCAAACTTTCGAGAAACTGTGGATATGGAATGACTACTGAATTTATGACTTTATCTCTTTGGGAATTGCATCTGTAAAAAAAATACATTTATGAAATACAAATCCCTAATGGAGATGGTCAGTGACGTCAGTGTCATTCTCTTTTTTGACTTACGTTTGAGTGTGATGATGGCTCCCACGGCGGGGAGGCTCAGGGGGTTGGGGTGACTGACCAGGTAATAGGCCTGCAGAGTGTAGGTAAAGGGAACCCACACCAGATCACCAAATGCCAACATGAAGCCAAAACCATCGTGCATCAAATCCATGGTGGTCAGGATGGCCTCCTGAGGTAAAAACAAGACATATTTAGGTATTGCTCGATTGGTCTCAACTACTGAATTTTTATTAAGATAAGGTGGTAACCTGACCATGTATGTAGTATTTTATTCATCACGTATTTCATCAAATTCCCTTTGAATTATAGTTTAGAGAAAATGTCACTGTTACAGGACATTATCATCTTGTGCTCTGCTAAGCTCACCTCATTCCAGAGGCCGTCCACCACATAGAGAAGCTGGAAGAGGTTCACAAGGATCATGGAGTAAGATGGAGCATCCAGACGCTGCTCCTTCATCTCAGCCAGCGCCATTGCAAAGTTGATCAAACACTGAACAATGAGAGACAGATGAAATCCAACATCATTATGAATGGACCCTAATCAGTATAGCCATTTGTGAAAATGACTTGTCTTGTAAAATACTTTGAAAACCGCTCGAAGCCTGAAGTGATCATCCAAAAATCGCCAAACACAGAGACCCATGTTCAAAAGCTGTAGTTCTATGATGCTATAAAATCTAAGCTGAAATTCTACATAAGCCTGGCAGCCACAAGCAAACATAAGGCACTCCTTGAACTCACAGCACTGGTTAAACAACAATTCCAAATGTGGCCACTAGAGAGTGCAATGTGAATAAAAAATAAAAATCCAGGCCCCATTGAAATCATTTAAGTGGCACTTTCATCATTTGCTGTGGTGTGCAGGCAGATTTTTAAAATCAAGGCAGATTAACTAAATCATTCTGGCCCATGAGTCTGGCTATGTCAAAACAGAAAGGCTTGCTTTATATTTCTAATAATAATAATAATAATAATTAATATTTGTTTATATTTGTTTTACTTTGAGTTAGTGGATTTTTTGAGACAAAAGTTTGCTTTGGTGTCCCATGACAACTCACCCAGCCAATCAGACCAGGGCGCATCTCACAGAAGAATTTCAGATCAAAGTTTTTGATGCGGGGATTGAGCTCACGTCCTTTGAAAAAATCATAAACCACATTGCCTGGAAAAGTGACAGAGAATATATCAGAAAACTGTGCTTATTCAAAGAACTCAACTGAAAAAATAAATGAAAGGCCCAAAAAACAATGTATCTGATCAGGAAACTGTAGATCTTTGCCCTTACCAGAGTTTCCTCCTAGTGCCAGCTGTGCTGGTTCAGCGTAGCAAGAGTGGACATACAAGTAGGCGCTAAGTAGGACGGAGATGAGGAAGGTGGCCGTAGCCAGCTGCAGGAAGTGGCTGTGGATGTATGTGAGGTCAACACCCAGGTACACTGCTGCAGCTGCTGCTAGAGCACTCACCGTAATGGCAAAGAAACCTGGGCAGACACAGAGAGGTTTAGATACAGATGAACAGAATGAAGAAGGAACGTCAGATTGAGATTCATTAAAAACTACAAATAAAAGGAAGTTAAAAGGAAAATATGTTTTACAGTGTAAAAAAGCAAGCCAGTGGTAAGAATTGGTAAATGGTAGTGAAAAGATGGTATCAATCTGTTCAAGTTCAATAAATGTGACACATAAAATAAACTAATAAATACAATAAATTCATTTATTCAACTTTGGCGTTTAGTGCTGTTACAAACACTTATTGATTGAATTTGCTCGCTGTTGGAGTTTCGCTTCACATGGCCTTACCATTGGTTCTGTACTTCAGCCTCTCCCCAGAACTCAGTGGCATGCCTTCGCTCAGCTAGAAAAGAGAAACAGAAGATATTGGGATTCACAGCTGACCAGTAGCAGAGATGTGATTGGACAAAGATAAAAAAGCAGGAAATTATACGGACCCGTGGGGGGGGGGGGTATGTAACGCTGTTGCTGTGATGATAACTACACCCTGACATGTAAATGTGACATCTGTCTTGGTTCATTTAATTTAACTTAAAATTTGGACAACTGACTGCATAATATATGAATCAGAAACAGAAATGTAATAACACTAATAATAATAATAATAATAATAATAATAAACTATATATATGCTGCATATTTATAATAGAAGTCTACTGCAACTGTACTTTTTTTTGCCATTAAATGTTATTTTATACATTATCATATTTTATAATGTTCTGTCATGGAGTACATCACTTCACTGCTAAAAGAAAAGAATGCAGCTCACTGCCAGTTGCAGCTTCTTATCATCTTATCGCAGTCTTTGTTAATTTTTTGTCATGATTGCTATTATTAGTACTTAGATTATCAAAAATCACAGTTACATGTCAGGATGCGGTTATTATAGACAGATTCAATATTTAACTGTCATGTGTTATCACAGTAATAGCGTTACATACATTAGCAGCTGTAAACACATAAAAACATTATAAAACACATCATGCGGTCCCCTTTAAACGCTGGGTGAAGGTGTATATTTTAGTAAATAACCACCGGTTCCAAATTAATGCCGAGTCTACTTTTTATTTTTTTTTTAAAAAACATCAAGGAAGAAGACGCGACCACTGACACTGCACGATTTTTTTCTTGCCTTTTTCACGTATCGTGCTTGCTTTCTGTCAGTCATCACACTGATGATCGCCATGGCTCCGGTGCAGCAAACTTTCTGTCTAAAAATATGTAGAGGAAAACTCGGGAGAAGCAGCCGCTAGACGTTTCTCTGTCGACCCCAATAGACTGAGAGACTGGCGAAAAAATAAAACAGAGCTTCAGCGTCTGTCCGAGGATGACAGCAACAGGGCCAGGCTGCCTGCTGGAGGGAGGAAGAAGGCTAGCGAGGAGCCTGAGATAAACAGGCGGGAATTAGTTATCAGCAAACGGGCACGCCACGAGAGAGTGTCCCGCAAAATGATCAGGGTGATGGAGAAACAAATGTGCGCCACCATGAGTGACAGCAGAGATGAGGAGTTTGCTACGAGTGCTGGTTGGATAAATCGTTTCCTCCGCCGCACCAACTTCACTGGCAGAAGACAACTATTGCCCAGAAGGATGCCAGAGATTTCACAGAGAAGCTGGAGAAGTTTGTGACATTTTCATCCCAGATTTTTGTGAGGAGGGAATTAAACGCCTGTCCCAAATAAACACCTGGTCTGTTAAAACCTATTAATGGCGGCCTGGCGGTCCTACCCCCCCACACACACAAAAAAGCGGATTTGCATGATTCACGAGAGTCGCATTTTCATGTCGAAAAACCCGGATTTTTCCGGAAAATCACATGCCTGAGTAGCACTGTAGGTTGCAACAGTCATAGTTAAATGAGGGTCGGTCACTCACAAATGGACACGTTCATGTATGGCTGGGTACCACTGAGTACCACAGATAGTGGTACTCAATGGTAGTGCTTCCACAAAACTGGTATTTTTAACTTTGAAACAATACCTTGAAAAATATAGAACAAAACTGAACTGGGCAAAAAGACTTTTACATTTTCTGCCCCGTCTACCTGGAATGATGTGCAGAAGGACTTGAAATTGACACATCTCGTAGTTCTGGGTGATTTCAAGACAATTATAAAAGATAGAGAAATGAGCTCAATTGGATCTTGTCATTGCACTGTGTAATCATGTAATCCCACTCTTGTTTTCCTGTAACATGTGATCGTATTTTATTTGTGTCTTGTGTGTTTGGTGTAACCATTCTGCTTTTGTGCTGCCGTCTTGGCCAGGTCACTCTTGGAAAAGAGGTTTTAAAAATCTCAATGAGTTTTTTACCTGGTTAAATAAAGGATATTGATAGTGATTGATAGATATCTAATAATATGTTTTGATAATATGAGAAAAAATTGACAACATTATGGGCATTTTTTTAAAATTAAAAGATAAATATAACAAATATATGAATATTAATTTATAAATATTTAGTATCGTTATTTTTGACAACATTAACCAACTGTTTTAACCAATCTTTTATAAGTTTCTCTGTAACACAAAAAATGTCATTTCAGTTGTAAAAAATAAGTCACCAAATACGACCAGCCTTGCTTCATGTGGAACAGGGGGACCTGTTATAATTCCTAGTGAATAGTTTGCAATTCACATCCTTATCAGTTTCATACATCATACATTTTAGACGTTCTAGAAAACCTTTTATACTGTTGTAGTGTACTGAGCAGTATGTTGGTAACGAATTTCAGACACAGCCAGGGGATTGAGTTTTGGCTATTGCTAGTAAAAATGCAACCAAGACAGCGAAAAAAACCTGGTTATCACCAATAATAACTTAATTTACTAGCTTATAAATATCATCAAGATGTCTATGAAGTTGCTGACACCTTGTTGTTCATGTTGAAGGGTTCAACTCTCTGTGAACCAGGGCAGTGATGGGTACAGGCATGTTGGAGCTGCTGCAGGGGACACTGGATTTGTTGACTTGGTCAGATTTGTATTTTGATTACAAATATTGCAGCGAGTGTTGCCCTGACTCAATGTGAAGTGTCGCTCTCTCTATCTTTCACTAATACGTTACTTTAAAGGTGTGTTAACGTACTGAAATTTGGCACCAACTGATTAAAAGTAAATTGGTTCTCAGCATTACTAGTGATTTGGCCGGTACCCTTAAAAGTAGCCAGTTCATTATCCATGGCAGGTGAAAACATGCATCGCCTACCCTAAATGCACAGCAAAAACATGAAAAACAATGTCCAGTTAATCAGATGAAGAGATGCTCTTTTATACGTATAGCACACAACAGGATATTGACCATGTCAGATGCATTCGTGCCTCCTGGAACTATTCATTTTGGTTTAGGTGAGGGAATGAGAGGGATGGTGCCTGGGTAGAGCTGAGGAGGAACTAGGGGTGTTCCAGCAAGGGTACCTCACGATTCGATTCGATTTCGATTATGGGAGCTTTGATTCTTTGATTATAACGATTGTCGATTCAATTTGATTATTGGTGCCTCGATTCTTCGATTATAACGATTGTCGATTCGATATCATTATTGGTGCCTCGATTATTCGATTATTGCGATTTTTAATGCTTTCCATACAATAATGATTTTGTCTTCATCTGTGGCTACATTTGTAAATAAATAGCCTATCAATTAACTCAGTTCCTCTAAAACCACACTCATTAAGTAAATAACAAGGTTTTTTTAACATTTGACTTGTATTTTTCAAAGACACAAAATATTTTATTTTATGACTATGTAAACATTTGCACTTTGACCTACTTAACTTTGACCAGGGAAAGCTCCACTTGCAGGAGAGCCCCCTCTATTGGCGGAAAACACTGAAAACAGCAAATCGCGTTTTTTGTTCCGGTCTTGCGGCAAACCACCGACGTTAATTAATCGATGCCAAATCGTCACATGACGCCTCGCGATGCATCACCATATCGATTATTTGCACCCACCTCTAGGAGGAACCGGACATGTATTAACATAAATACTATGTAGATTTGGACAACATGTGCAACATCAACAAAACAGTGGAAAGCAATTGACAGGCAAGCAGAAAAGAAGATGAAGCAGCTACACTGCTTGCACTGTCAACACACCCACTCACTTGCTGAAAATCCTGGACACAATGATCTGTTCTATTCACACATGGTCTCAAACAGGCTTATACTAGGGAGTGGTGGCAGGGTATAGTACAGTTAATGTCCAGTTTAACTGACTTGGACATTTGCATTCACACATGCAGCTAATCCGCACAATCAAAAAGTTGATTGTAGCCGTGCATTTGGTGTGGACAGCTCCTCTGCTTTTCAGTTCACTTCAGATAAGAAGCCAATACTTTATTGTAAAACTCTATAAAGGGAAGATGGGTGTCTTCATTTTACCAAGGTAGGGACTTTTTAAGTGGAACAGGACACTGAAGATGAAAGATGTACATATGCTTTTGATTTATATTAAAAGAAAAGTACTTCTTGGATTGAAATACCAAACATAAAACATGTATTATTTTTATAAGGGTTACCACTTGGTTTAGGCGTTATTGAGATAAGATATCAAGAAGCGGAGGACCCAGTAGGGAAAGGACAAGAGCTTCCTTTTTCCTGTGGACTGTTACTCCTGACCATTAATCCAATTTCTGCCTCCTGCCAGAGTTACCAAGCAGAAAAAGTCATGTGCTGCTTCACATGTGTCTCTCCTGTAACAGTAAATACTGAGGGTTTGGTGGCTATCACCTTACCCACACTGTTTGTACTAAATTCAAGGTAATAATGTTCTCACGATACTATGCACAACTGTACAGAGGAGGGAGGGGAACAGACAGCATTTGTTTGCTGCCTAATGATTTAATTTGTCTTTATTAGCTCTTGCATGTATTTCTGTGTGTATAGTGTTCAGCTCTTCCACTCACTTTTCCAAAGGGCAGGATGTAGAGCAGGGCCTGGAGTAAGACCCAGAGGATGACAAAACCAAGAGCCTGGGCATCCCAGAATTCTTCGAGGGGGGGCAAAGGGGGAGGGAAGTTGACCAGACTGGGGTCCTCCAAGTCCCCTTGGAGTACCACAAAGAGAACCCAGGCTGGAAGAAACAGCAGCCAGAAGTACGCTCCTGGAGGAAGGAAAAGACACACCAGTGATACTTAATGTCATCAGTTTAATCAGGGTTCATGTTAACACAACATTTCTGCCTGTCTAGCTTAACACCATAACAAATTACAAATAAACACATAAACTACACACAGATAAATTAAGTCACTGATTTCCCCACATACAAGAAAGTCACATAGCAGAGCTATCTGCAGGGCGGACAAAGTTTTGTAGCGAACACTGAGGTGAAGCCAAGACAAGAGGGCAAAAAAGGAAAGCAGACATTTTACCACCTCTTGTAGATTCTGTAGTTTAAAAAAATCAGGCTTGCATCACATTTGACTGGCAGTGTTCCAATGTTTTAGTAATCCGAAAAAACTGTGGGTAGCTAATAATATCCCAGAATGGCACAAAATGCATACTGTTCTGATACAACCATAGGTTTTCTGTCAGTGATTACTAGGAAAAAATATTCACACCAACCAGCTAAACACTGCTGTGTGGCGTTACTTCTTGCTTTTCATTTCAGCATCCATATTAACAAGTAAAACCGGTCACACTGGATCCACGAGTCACGCTGCTCATATGTGTGTCAAGTGAGGCTGCTGCATCACTATATCTAGAGATTCAGAGTCTCGACTATTTTACGACAGTTCAAAAACAGAGCTGAAAACAACAGTCAAAACCACATCACACCAGTGTGTCACTACAGTTTTAATGTCTTTATCTGTAGAATATGTCATAGACATGAAGAGAATACACATAACGGGCATCAGCCCCCGCGCACATTTTTTCTCTCCCTCCCCATTTCTCGCTCTTTCAACTGAGGTAAAGGACAATCAAATGAAGGTAGATTTGTGTCTTTATTATCCAATCAAAAAAAGTTTGCTTCAATCAAAATATATATTTTCAATAAATAAAAACCTTCACTTCAATCAAAAAAAACCTTTTCAATCAAGAAAAAAAGTGTTTGAATGCAAAAATATAGTTGAGACTCAAAAAAAGGAATTGGAACACTGTTTTTCTTTGATTGAAAATGTTTTCTTTGATAGAAGTAAAGGTTTTTTTGTTTGAAGCAACTTTTTTGATTGAAGTAATGTTGTTTTGTGTTTGGGCCATATTATGGGTAGGACATTTGTGTCTTTATAATTCAATCAAAAAAGAAAAAATTGCATTTGAACACTTTTTTTTTTTTATTTAAAATGTTTTCTTTGATTGAAGTAATCTTTTTTGTATTTGGGCCATATCATGGGTAGGACATTTGTGTCTTAATTATTCAATCCCAAAAAAGTTTCATTCCACGTCAAAGTTGGGTGAAATATCCTTAAGTTTTTTCTGTCGTCCTTTACTTTGAAATCCGGACGCATACCTTCGTGATACCTTCAGTTTATTACCGGTGTTATGACTGCAGTCATTTTTTAGCCAATGTGCTGTGTGTGTTCCCTGTGGTTTTTTCTGCTTTCAATCGTTTATGCAAATAGGTGTGTGCCATAGCCGTGCCATGATTGGTGGAGTGGTTCCAGGCCCTGGCTCTTGATTGGCTGCAGACTGAAAACTACATGGTTTATAAAGAGCCAAGATGGCGGATGTCTGATGGCAGCAGGGATTCCTCATCCTCCTCATCTCCCAACCGGCCACACTTCAGTTCAGCTTTGTAGTTCTTTTGAGTAGTTTAGTTTCTTTGAGTAGTAAGGGTGGACTGCCAGTTTTGTTAACATTGTTTTTTCCTGTTTATTTAGGTAGGGAGGTAAATCTTGTGTCATTTGTTTCTTCTCAAGTTTGGTTAGGTAAGGTTTATTATTTCCTAGACAGGAATCTTTTGTTTGTTATTTTGGCCTTAGCTCAGTTTATATATATCATTATCTATTGTTGTCACTTTAACTACTTTTGTAAATAAAACCTTTTTCTTAGTATTCAACCAAATCATTGTTTGTGGCCACTTGGGACTTGGGGAAGATGGGGCTTTTTCATGTTGTGTCCTAGGCCCCCTAGACTGGGACATAACACCGGGAATAATTACTGTAAAAATATCGTAATTTTCACTGGTCTGACTGTGAGACTGCAGTCTGCCCCACTGTCACTACCAGCAGCTCGTCAGAGCGGTTTCATTACAATTACCGTAAATGTTAGTAGATTCGTGCACTAGAAAACAACATGCGGCTGATTTGACCAAGCAAACGCCAACCATGGCTGGCTTGACCGCAGTAATCCACTGGGATGTGTGAGAAGATAGACTCAGGCTCTGCATGACCTGTTGCAGCTAAACAGGCAGCGCTGCGGGCAACAGTTGGCCTGTGGACTGTTGTTTGACCACTAATGACATTACTTATTATAACATAACATAGCACTAGCACATAGCAAGCCTCTGTACTTAGGTGAAATAAACAATTCATTCAGTGTGCAGGGCCATCAGCTAGCCTGCCTGACAATATGACGGCGTGAACTAAGTTAGCAAGCTTTATGTTTAATCGAAATATCAAACAGAGTAGGCTAATAACATGACACCAATCATTTTAATGCTGTAGTTAACAACAACTCCACCACTGCTCCCTGGCTTGCTGGCGGCCATGACTTGCTTGTCAGAAAGACATCGTTGGTGTAGACACTTGTCACTCAAACATGTCTGACCATGGGGAAGCACCCTGCCCACTGTAGGATGTTTGTGTCAAAATAATTCAATCCCAAAAAAAAAAAAAAAAGACTTCAAAACTTTTTTCACTTTTTCAAAAAAAAATCACTTCAAATGATTTTTTTTGGGGGGGGGGGGGGATTCAATTTTATTTTTGCATTTGAACAGTTTTTTCTTTGATTGAAAATATTTTTTGTGATTGAAGCAACTTTTTTCGGATTGAATAATTAAGACGCAAATGTCCTACCCATAACATGGCCCAAACACAAAAAAGATTACTTCAATCAAAGAAAACATTTTCACTCAAAAAAAAAAGGTGTTCAAATGCAATTTTTTGAGTCTCAAATATTTTTTTGCATTCAAAAACTTTTTTCCTATGATTGAAAAAGGTTTTTTTTTGGATTGAAGTGATTTTTTAAATGGAAAATATTTTTTTTTGATTGAATTATAAAGACACAAATGTCCTACCCATAATATGGCCCAAACACAAAACAACATTACTTCAATCAAAAAAGTTGCTTTAAACAAAAAAACCTTTACTTCTATCAAAGAAAACATTTTCAATCAAAGAAAAACAGTGTTCAAATGCATTTTTTGAGTCTCAACTATATTTTTTTTCTTTGACTCCATGTAAACAAATAGGGCATACAGGAGCTGTGCTACAGCAGCTGCACTGCAGCAGCAACGCTGCCTATGTGAACACAAACACAAGTGTTTGCACCGCACCGAACAAGCACCCTATGTGGCCAGCCTGTAATGCCCGGTACATTTGTCAAATATGTCAAATGTCAACTGTTAACTACTGGAATAATGGAGGACTTTAAATATCCCCCTCGGGATAGTAGCTGCATATTGAAATGACACTACTTTTCCTTTCCATCCTGTAACCTACCTATCTTCCCACCAAAGTCAAGCGGGGTGGAGAGGTTGGCAGGAGCAGCTGCAGCCACCTTGGCATCCTTCTCCTCCAGCTGCTCTGGTTTGGTCTCAACTGGTTTGGCATCTCCATCTTCCTTCCTGCGGCGCAGATTGTAACGGCCTTGGTTCAGCTCAGGCTCTGCCTCTACCTTAGACTCAAACTTCAGAAGAAAGATTAAGCTTTATTTAGGATTCTAGATTATCAAAACATACAAATAAACAAATCAAGTTGAAATTGCACAAGATGTGGGCTTGTAATTTCAACAAAGTTTGTGTATACCATAAAGTCATAGGGTAAAATTTATCCAACCATCCAGTCCTTCAATGGCATTAACCAGTTGAATGCATTTTAGATTATATAAATTCTTCAGAGAAGGACCTTGATTTGAACCACAATATTTAGCTTCAGTTGCAAGGTGGGTTAACTGTAGTCCATAATGACACAAAGCAATTGGTGGCAGTTAAATAAATTGGTCTCATGAATCACTGAAAAATGACAAATAAAGAAGAAACAGTCCATGAAAGTAGCCATATTTTTAATGTGAAATAATTGGTTAACATTTGAAACTTCTATATGAAACAAAGATAGTTAACCATTGTAAAGTAAAGTGAAGACATAGGACTCGGTAAAGCTAACAGATATTATTAAAAGGCAGGGAAGGTAAAGGCGTAGCACATGTTGGTACATCATGTGACGAGCTAAATGAAGCACGATCTTGTGAGGGGAGCCTCTCTCAACTAGAAAAAACACACACACCACCCCCCCAACGTGCATGCATCATGACATTCCAACAGCTCTGACTTACCTCAAAAGCCCATTCACTACGTGAGTAGCGCCTGGAACATCAGTTGTTTTTTTAGGGAATACCATCTATCTGACTAAACTGATTTCAACTCAAGAGAGATACGCTAATAGAAAAGCTTATGAAAAAAAGAAGAAGAATTAATGCTTTCTTGTACAGTTTTTAATTTGGGTAAATGTGGACCTTTTTTGGCACACGGATGAAAATTTTTTTATGACAAGATGAAACTCACCTCATTTACTTTGTTAGCAGTGTTATTCTCCTCTTTCTTTTCATGCTTATTGTTGCTATTGTTCTCAGCTGCACTTGTCTGTTGCTGCCATTCAAACAACGGCATGAGATTGATGGAGATGGGGAGACAAAAAGTGGGGAAAAGCAATGTGAAGAATAGGCAGAGGGAATGTGACGTGTTATGGACTAAATTCATAAAGACAGAAACTGACAAATTGGCCCACAATGACAAGGTACTGGTGATGGCATTTGATGATGGACTGGATCTTGTCAGACAATTGTGAACATTTAAATAAAAAATTTACTGGCACAACATAAATTTAGTTACATGTAGTCAACCAGTAATTGTAATTGTGCCAGTTCATCTACAGTGCCTTTTTTCCCCCCCATCTTGGTGTTTTGTAGTCAAGTACGGAAGAGGATTAGGGCCACATGTGAAATTTTTTTGGAGTTCTGACTTTAAAGTCAGAATTCTTAGATTAAAGTCAGAATTCCCAAAAAATTTCACATGTGGCCCTAACCCTCTTTCGTAGTTAAGAACTAAACAAGCACCGTAAATGGTGACCACATAATATAGGTTATAATAATAGAATATACATTTTAATGTAATTTCTTAACACATAATGTAAAGTGTGTAAACAGTAAACACTAACCCATTTAAATAACATGTAACAAGAAATTGCAATTAGCTCAACTGTTTAAAGAATAAACTGCTACATTTCAAATGCATTGGTGTAACCAATGAAAATGTTTAGTCCCATTTGACAAATTTCTAGGCACTTGTGCAACCAAAATAGTGGCAACCTGGAGCCCTGAAAGGCCAGTATTATGTGGTTGGGCACCAAGACTGATTTCAAGCACTAACAGGTCTTTGAAGAGCACAGGAAGCACCACGTAACTGCTTGTTACAGGTTCATCGTAAAATCTTTTAACAACAGAGTCTGTCTTTGTTACCAGGCGACATTAACAGCCCTTTTAGCTACAGGAAGTAAACATGGATTTAGTGGAGTGACTCTACATCGGTATACAACCATCGTGTAGGTTTGGTATCAATATATATGGTACATGACACAATTTATGTATTCATTACAAGTCTATAAGTATTTCTGATCTACATATACACACTCTCCTTTGATCCACTTCCTTCTGTACATCAGCTTCTTTAGCAGAGAAGAGCTAGCAGACTGAGAAGACAGCTCTGGCACTTACCAGGGGACTGAGCCTGACCTCTAGTGTATCCTTCAGCTTTGCATCCCTGCGGGAGGAGGGTGCACTCTCCATTATAGCTGCTGCAGCGACAGCGGCCGCTGTGCGGGATGACGAGCGCCGTGTGGTTCTCGCTGGGGAACGAGACCGGCTACGACGTCGGCCTGGTGATCGAGAACGGGAGCGGGAGCGAGACCGGGTCTGGAAACCAGCAATATTCTGAAGGAAAACAACAAGTAAAACAACAAAGGAATTGAAACCATCATTAATAATTGTACTTAGTTTTTATAGGCGAAAGTTAATATAGGTCTACCTCATCTTGTGTTATATATTATCTCTACTTTGTAGTTATGAGCTAAAGCAACATTTAATAGGAGGGCCAGTATCAGTAAACCACTTTGGATGGACAATCATTAATTCTGTAGATGTTTAACTATGTAGTGGGTCAACTGTAAACTTTTATTCCACCTGAAAGCTAGAAGTAGCTGATTAATATCCATAATGCCATCTGTTCACGCCTCTGCTGTTTTTATAACTGAAAATCTACAATTTCAACTTAAGCACTGAAAAAAATATACAACAAGATACTACACTGACGAAATGATACACATATCTCTAAAGACTCTGAACTTCAGTGTTTGTGTAGATACCCTGATGTCTTGCTCCTTCAGCTCCAGCTCCGTGCCATCCTTGTAGATGACGGTGTAAAGCTGACTTTTGGTATCATAGCCCAGCACCTTCACCTCATAATACAGACTGCTGCCAGGCCAGCGGCCCATTACCATCTCCCCTCTCTGATACTTCACAGAAGGCATCTTCATTGACCTGAGAATGTGTAAAAGACAAGAGATAATGAGAGAGAGATATGTAAAAAAACATGTAAAAGACAAGAGATAATGAGAGAGCGATATAATGAGAGAGAGCAGAAGAACGGGTATGGATGCGTGCAAAAAGAGACACAAAGAGAAAGTAAAGAGAGAGGACAAGAAATAGGAGGGGAGAGGAGGAAGTGTAGGGCAAAGAGAAAGAGGGCAAAGGAGGTAAGATAATAGTACTTGAGAGCGTTTTTTTAATGCTTTGATCCAATGTCCTTTCCTAGGGTTTACTAGATTGAGCACAATCACTGTAGATGATATATCTATTTATTCAGTATAAGCTGGGTGTTGAAATTTGAGATTTCTTTAATACATAAAAAAGTAGGGAGTCCTCGTGCATTTGGCATCAAATACATCTGTAATCATTTTCAAGAAAACTGTCAATGCAGTGCAGTCCTAGCTTGCCACTGATGAGTACAATGAAAATTTATAATTTGACAAAGATAGGCATTGTAATCGCACCCTGCCCTTTGTATCCTACAGTCAACTGAAACACAGCATGAGTTCAAACTTCAACAATCTGCCTGAATGACAGTGGCAAAATCTAATTCTCAATGACCTCATTGTCACTCACACTTCTTTGGCAGTTACATACAGACTACCTAAGGCTGGACAACAAATCAGCATTACCATTTAATACAATTTATATACAAAAAAAATTATACAATATGAATTAGTGTCATTAGTGGCTGTTGCAAGAATTGCGAAGCAAAAAACAATTATAAATTAATCATAAACTAGGAGAATCTTACGTACAGTAGATTTAGCATGCAAAGAAATGCACAAAACAAAACAACGAGTTTATCATGTGACTGTACTTTCCAGCTGTTATTTAAAAGGCACAGGGCCACTGAGGGGTTAGAGCATGCACCAACAGAAGTCCTGACTTTATGCTTTGAGATGCTCTTCAGCTAAAACGGGAAATGAAGCAGATGAGAAAAAAAAATGCAGTACCACAACATATGCAGGGATGAGTGAGCTACTCTGGCCACTCCTCCAGGCATTAGTCATAAAAATAATGAAGTGGAGATATGTTTATTTTAGGATAACATAATAAACTGCTCTAGCCACAGTCTAGACCTGAACCCCTGCAGGAACCCCCTGATCTACAAAGGTTCTGATTTAGTTTTGTTTTACTGATGTGTGAAACCCACTTGGCAGATATGTGGTGAAGCAAAGTGAGGCCAGCCAATTCTATATTTGTCACCAGGCTCAGATCCTTTTACACTGGTTGCACCTTATTATGTCTTTTAGATTCACCCACATCTATTTAATTTCTTAAATTATATTCATTATTTTAACAGGAATAAAACATTAACATGTTTTCATTCGAATCACAGCACATGCAGCTAGCACAACACCCAGCTAGCATACATGAAAAATATTATCCAATAAATGTTTTGATCTGAGCTGCTGAATATCAGGTGCACTCGTACAACATGTTTAATTGCACCTTACAATTTTGTGGCACATGTGCGACCCAAATATTTGCCCAGCAGAGACTTGACCCAACTGTCCTGATGTCTGACGGCAATAAAGATTCTTTGGCAATACCTGCTTCAACACTGTTCAAATAAATGTCATATTATCCTATCTTATCGTCTGTACCTGATCAAATTGTATACATCAGCGGTTTAACTATTTACCACCTACATTAGCTTCCACTTTAGAGCAACAGAACCTACTGTAGTGTGCACTGCAGGACACAATGAGGTAGGCAAGGCAAGGTCAGCATTATGGACCATTAGTGACTAGGGAGGCTCAGTATCTAGAAAACCACCACACTACTGCAGAACTGCTGACAGGTCTGTCCCTGCTAGGTTTACCCAAAGCTGTGTCTGAAAGAGTGGTGCACCAGTCAAGTCACAGCCAGCCAGGCAAGGATTTTCAGACCAGCCAAAGTACAAATGACATAAACCTAAACTGTGGTTGTAGCTGTCAAGTCTGCCAATGTGAACAGTCAGTTTGAGGACAACAATAAAAATTTAACTGGGGGCATTAAAATTGTGATAAAAGCTAGTCAGTTTTACTACTAGAAGTCCACTGAGTTCTAAAACAAACCATGCACAGAAATGCTTGTGTTTAACACAACTAAAAAGAAATCTATGATAGCTGAGATAATTGGAACATATGCTGTTATTTTAAATCATGTTTCATCTCACCTTGCCACTGCCACTATAAGAACACAGAATAAGCATTGCAATATATCAGAAATGTTTGATTAGTAACACCTGAACAGGAACCTTAACCTTAACTTGGCTCCGACTAATATTCAGAACAGCAACAGGCTTCATCAAAGCACACTTAAGTCTCTACTGGTGGAAACTTTAGCCTCGTACTGTAATGACAGCCTCCTGTCACCAATCTTTAAAATTCCAATTCCATTCCATTGAAATTTAAAATTCCAATGGTCAACACAGTGCAATGCTTCAATAAATGATAGGTATGATGTAAAAAACTGCCCTGCGTTAAAAAGTACTTGTTCCGGTTGTGCTTTTTACTCTTCATTGCCTATATGATGGGAAATTAAGCATTACACTCATATCAAAAAAACTCTTCATGTTAAACTTGACAATAACAACTGATAGACTACTAAACCACGGCTGTACAATCAAATCTAATGTGTACCTCATCAATCTCATGTAAGCCTTTATAAACACAAAATAAGTGAACTGATTTACAGCTAAGCTACCAACAGCTCATTGAAAACGGTCTCACCAGGATTAGGACAAATATGCAGGGAGAGTTAAACATATGCATTCGAGCCCTAATCCCCTGGTAACTCATCTAAATTAATCTTGTTAAAACACAAAAATCCACAACATCTCTAGGAAAAACATCTGAACATGACACACCCAAAGTAAGTCCCTGCGCTGCTCTCCTGGCTTGCCTGCCGTGTTCCATGTGGGACGTGGAAGTCAGGGCTGAATCGTGACTGATGAGAGTTTCCAATCAGATCTCAGGCAGAGTTGATGAAAGGATACAGGCTGTACCGTGGGTGGGGTTTTGAATAGAAGTCAGACAGACATCCCCCCTTTGTGCTAAAAACTGCTCCACCTGGTATGCAGCCCCTTTGACATGTAACATGTTTTGGGTTGTACTTCCACCAAAGTGGCGATAACCTCTCGTGTCAACACTGCACTGAAGTATTATTTAACTACCATAGAGGTGGGATAAGTACAAACATAAATACAATTAAATATGTCTGCATGCTTTTCTTTGGTCCGCAAAGAAAAACACAGAAAACTCACTGCAACACACACTTCAGTCTGCATAACGTTACTTTATACCTATCGTAGATAAGACTATCTAATGTACACAAAATACAAACACCTCGCAACAATTGTAAACTAACATTGTGCGATAAAATCAAGTGAGTTAATGGAAGATGCTTACTCCTCCGACCCGTTATCTTCGTCTCCTACGAAATGGACAGGGCGTTATGATTTTTGATTAGGTGCAAGAACAAGTAACTTCATTATTTAGTCAACTATATTTGACGTTTGTTAAACTCTCACGTCTAATATCAAGTTACTTTACTGTTTCACAAAAAAACTAGAACGTGGTTTGTTTCCTAGAATAATAGTAAATTGAACTTATATTCTTTATACCTACTCTGATGTACAGGAACTGTTTCTTTAACCACCGGAGCCTAAAGTTAGCTTTGTTTCGCTTCAACATAGACGCGATGCAGCTGCAAGCGACGGAAAGGAAAGGAGGGAAAACGTCATTCATTCAAATGGTATTGACGAAGAAACCAAACCCATCCGCCAAAGGCTCGACCCGTGGGCACTAAATAAATTCGACCGAACATAATTTAGTTACGGTAACGTTAACGTCATCGCAGCAAAATATGTTTTTAAACATACACAGCGTAAGTAATCGAAAAACCGACTGGGCTAATGTTAGCGTTACGATGTAATGAGGTCGTCCTTCGTTAGGCAGGTACAGTCTAATTTCTGACCATCGTATGGTCGCGTAACGTTACCGTTAATCTGGATGATAGCGAATAGCGCGTCCATAATGGTGACGTTACAACTTCATGAACGTCACACTGTTGCGGACTATAAAGTCACGCATTACAAATAAAATCACAAACTATTAAGCGGAAAGCTGGCACCCACACAACATAAGCGTATAGTCCATACAACATATTTACTCGGACCGGTGAAAACAAGTTTAGATTCCAGGAACTAGTCCGAGCCTACAGCGCCGTTACACAGCCAGTTTGAGTTAGCTTCGGATAAGCCCCAGTTTACCAACAAAGACATATGAAGAGCAACTTGCTATTTCACATCACAACCATACTTGTTGGCCGGATGTACTTACCTTAACACCAAGCGAATAATTCCGGTGAATAAAACTGTTACGATTTCCTTAATAAGACGAAGAATGAATAAATTAAGCCTAATATTTTAAAAGCAGACTTCTCTCACATTTGACGTATTGCTCGCTCTCCCTCCCTCTCTGGGCAAAACCCACCAGTGACTGTAATGGCGCGAAGGATGCTGATTGGATAGGTCAGCGTTCAATTCAAAAAGTTCTGTGATCTGATTGGTCACCGGTGGATTTTAACTGAAATCGGATTGGTTTTACTACTTTGTTTACTGGTGTCAAATTACCGTCCGACAAAATGGTAGAAGTGTCAGGTCTAAACAGATATCACATAACGTTAGTAAAAATTCTATTTACCACATGACTGACACATTCTGCTTTATATGTTGTTTAATGTCATTAAATAGCCCTCACATAATATCATTTGAAAATAGTCAAATCTAAATTCACCTATTGCAGTGTATGTCATTGTTTTTAATTAGTGTTAATTAATTACTTATATAGATAAACCCCAGTATTTGATAATCCAGCCTGCTATAATATTGGTTTCCATTAGAATCCTTTTGAAATTAATTGGAAAACAAATGTATTGGGGAAATATAGTCCTTGTTAAATTTTATGTTCAGGCAAAAGTTTTTTTTATTTTAATGGTTCGTGAAAAATTGTCAATTGAGAGGAGGAAATTGCATTTTTGCTCTGTTTCTGGGAGAAGCTGTCATCATAATGGTGCTATAATTCTCATAAGACTTCTTGTTGGCTTGTGTTAAAACAAGCTCTGATAGATAAATAGATGACAGATGCATACCCATTAAAGCACTTGGGATTGGTTAGTATTGTTATAGGCTGCTATTGCAGTGCAACATTTTACTGAACATTAAGAAATACATTGAATACATTTGCATATACGTTTTCAAGAATTATAAGGAGACCTGACGTTAAAAATTAAACTTTCTGACGATCTCAACTTCAAAGTAGTTTTGAACAATATTTTCTTTACTAAAAAAGTCTCACTGTATGCTGAATATTTCTTCATTGCCTCAAATACTATACTAATGAATACTATTCAACAGCAGACAGTGTGAGGCTCTGCACGGTTTAAACTGTTGAATATGTGTTGAATATGAATTAGGTTTGTATTTAAAGTTTTTGTGACTTTCAGATCAACAAGTTATTTCCTTTTAAAGCTGTAGTTATAAACCTGCTGTACTTAATCATTATGAGTTTACTGCATTGGCTGTTATGTGTTATACGGTAACATTTCTGTGAGAAAGTGCACCATCAGCTGAAAATGATTGCATCAAACTCCGATGAAGACATTCAGACATGAAGTTCAAGTATAGAGGAGTCACTAACAGCTGCATGCTGTGACTTATTGGAGAGAGCTGACAGTTGAAACACATTATTCACACCTGCCACTCACAGTGCTAAAGTTCAAAGCTCATAAACACAACAGGAAGACAACTGATTTTGAAAATTCAAACTCTCCAATCCAATTACAGCATCAAGATTTTCTCAGCTTCCTTTTCTTTCTCTCTTGTCTTTCTCTCTGCAGCTCAGGGTGTTTTCCTGTCTGAGTGCAGCTTTCGCCACAGCATAGCCCCGCTCTGGCTGCAAGTCAAACAAAACCTCAGATGAACTGCAGAAGAACTGCCAGACCTCTCTATGTACCGCCCACAGGAAGTGTTGTTGTGTGTGTTGTAAAGTGAAGCTGCGGAGAACCAATAAATTGCGGAAAGTCTCCTTTAATCAGAAACTGGTTTCCCCTTGAAACCCAGAATGTTTGTGGCAACAACTTTGGTGAGTGTCACCCAGAAACTTCACAAGATTATTATGAAATTCATAACTAATAACATAAAGTCAAATACTAGGTTGTATTTAGTGAATAAGTTGTGTTTTGTTTCTACAACTTTAATGCAATCAAGAGAGAGAAAAACACGTGACTTTTAATTTTTTGCAGAGTACCAGATCCACAAATAATAAGGTACAAATTCAAAGCCTTTATTCTCATTTTTCTACATCTATCAGGATAGTGATATAAACTCCTTAAATTATAATGCAGAAGGCTGGTCAAGATTTAAAACAATCTTTCAGTAAATGTATAGGCTACACTGGCTCCTCATGAATAACTTGTAATGAGCAGCCATTTTATGTTTCACCTGCATACAAACCCTCTCTCTTTCAGTAACACCCCTTTCCGGGGCTTCACACATTACCCTCCTCTTTTTCCACGCTTTCTCTCATGTCATACATCACCAGTCTGGGTCAATGACCCAAGCTTTCAAAGCCAACAAAAAGAGAAGAGATGAATCAAGAAGACATAACAGTTGTCGTGCATCTGACTAGAGTTGAGGGCCAGTACAAAATCCTCTGAGAATATACTTTGAAGCTGAGAAAACTTAAAGCACAAACCACAACTTGCAGTATTGTAAGTTTGAATCTCGTGGTCCTGACCTCAGCTCTGTCATCCTCTCACACAGCAGCACAAGGAGGAAGCACTGCAGAGAGACATGTACTTTCAGTTAGTGTTCCTCTTCCTGTTCTTCTCCGCTGAGCATGACTGTGGAACAGTCAGACATGTTGTCAAAGTTACTCAGCTGTCAAACAGAGGCTCACCTGCTGTTACTGCAGATGTAGACACACAATGTGTTGTATTTGTTGCGTGTGTGTGTGTGTGTGTGTGTGTGTGTTCATTCAAAAAATGAAAATGGGGTCATTATCTGCCCATCCCCAGGCCGATGGACAGTCGGGTGAAGTTTTGTAGCATCTCTGATCTTCACAGCTAAACAGTGTCGCTGCATTCTCCTACACATCTGAGGTGGGTGGGGACTTTAAAAGGTACAAAACAACCGCCCCCCAAATATTAAATGGCTCCATTCAGTATAATCCAAGTCTCCAGAACACCTGGGATCCTAAATCGATTTGAAAAGACGTTATTTACACCCGATTTTAGGTCAAAATCCTCACTGTAGCAGCGAAGCAAAAAGTGTTGGTATGCACCCCATCTGAAGTGGGTGCACCAGCTCCACCGCACATGTATACTCAAAAGTCTTGACAAGTCTATTTGGGATCTCGGGGTCTCTGGAGACTTGGATCATGCTAGACGAGCTGTATGGAGCCATTTTATGTTTTTTTCTTCAGGTGTTTTAACACTAGTCTCTAGCTGCTTCAGTGCTGCAACACTGTTTTGCACCGAAGCTCTTGAAACGTTTTTTTGACTACGAAACTTCACCTGACTTTCCATCAGCATCAGCATTTCTGTAATGCTGATAGTAGTTAGACACTAAAACAATTTTTTCCTTTGTTAAATAAACGGATGTCCCGATCCATTCGGCAATTTTGAACATGGACCCAAACCAGTTGTTTGTTTTTTTTGTTTACGTCAGAACACAATTTGTGTGGAAATATTTTAAATTAGAAAGCGAAATCAGTCCAACGGCGACATGTAACATCTGCAATATGAGTGCTGCGCAGAGGGGTAACAAAAGAGCTGCATTTAATACTACACATTTGATACGGCATACAAAAACACTTAAAGTTAAACAACGAGTTCACTCAAACAGTACAGGCAAAGAAACCGAGGCAGCAAACACTCGCGGATATTTTCAAAAGGAAAGAGAAATATCCTCGAGACAGTGACATGGCCAAAAATATTACAGAGGTGGTCATTAAATTCATCACTCTGGATAAGCTGCTCATCTCCATGGTGAGGATCAGGGTTTTCTTCATCACCTGGAGTTTTTGAATCCCTGGTATGCCCTACCATCTCAGCATTACTTTACATTGACTCCACTTTGCAGTTACAACGTGCCAGTATGCACATAGTTTCGTGGGTCTCACACTGCAGAGCATGTAAAACAGGCAATCGAGGAGATGCTGAACACATGTGAGATAGACAAGCAAAGGATGATATGGAGGTACCGAGCGTGGGCTGCCTCTCACACACACTTCAGCTGGCTGTACACGAGGGTCTGCTGTCACAGTGCAGCGTCACAGACTCACCTGCTAAGACAAGGAAGGTGGTAGGTCAATGTTGCAATAGCATATGCAGGGACATCCCTAGTTAAATAATATAGTGTATGGCTAAAACATGAGCTAAAACGTGTAATGATGTTGATATCTGTCATAAAGGTCTGTAAAATAAGATGTCTTGAGGCTAAACTGAGTACTACTTATTTAAAGTCTACAACAGTGAAGGTCATTTAAAAAGAAACAAATTCAAGTCTTGTATTGCAATTTTTATTCAGTTTGCTCAAACAAAACAATATGTTAGCATGTAAGAAAAGACTAATTAACATGAGAACAGTATGGTACAATGCAGATGATAAAAGAATAAATCTGGAAACCCATCCACCAAACTTGCTTCGGCCAAATTCATCTCTGCAAATATTCCTGCAAATTCACAATTCTTTCAGTTCCCTCTGCAGAAAACTGGGTTCACAGACAAAGATAATTGTTTCCATCAGCAATCTGACATCAACATGACCTCACTGCAGAGGACAAAACAGATTTCCAAGCGTGTAAAGAGAGAGAAGCTGCTGAACACAAACAGTCTCTTTGACATTTAAATGACACAAGGGAACACGGAACACTGCAGCCACACCCATCTGGACTTTCAAATAGGGCTTTAGGTACAGAAAAATCATCTCAGAGCGAAGATCCTCTTTATAGCCCTGCAAGCCTCATGTCTCAAAGGTCTGATTGTACTTCTGAGCTGTAAGAAAATCAACCTTACAACTATACAGAAATAAATCACATATATCTCATATATATATATATATGTATATATATATATATATATATATATATATATATATATATATATATATATATATATATATATATATATATATGTGTACACCCTATTGGCCTAACCCTATTAAAAAAAAGCAAACAAAGAAGATCTTGGTGCCAAGATGGTTTCTTGGTAGGGAACAGTACCAAGGTTGTTAATCTCTCCCTTCAAATCAACATAATGGAAAAAGAAAAACAAGCAAAATAAAAATGGCATGTTATCATAATGACAGTCCATAGATATTATTACTAGTCATCTTTATATCTCTGACATATTAAATGCAACTTCGGAACAAGGCACAAACCACATAGCTTCACAAAGATAAACTTTTCTTGATCAAAACGTGTTACCTGCCATCATGTCCCAAGGACTGAATACAGAGATCGACATCTTCCTGTTTTAGACAAAATGACATAAAAATAAGAAAGGCGACTTTGTTGAGAGTGATTATGTTTAGCAGGAGACTGCCGAGTTAAATCCTTTGGTGAGCTAGCCACACTGTTGGCAACAGAGGCTCAAAGCAACTGTTGTCAGAGTATGTTGGATTGCTCTGTGGGTTTTTGTCTTAAAGTGCAATTGATGCTGTGTAAACACTGAGTACAGGGAGCCTCTTGGCTGTGTGTTTCCATTTAAAAACATTGATGAGAAGATGATACAACTTTAGCAACAAAGAGAGATGAAATGATCTTGCAATCTGAAAATGATAGCCAAAAACACCAATACTCAGGCCAAAGGATTATGGCATCTGTACATCATCTCAGAATTTGACCCAATCAAAAGAAAATGAGAGAAACTGAAATCTCCTCTTTTGTAGCAAAGCTATAACATCCAAGCCCTTGAACACAGCTGTGTTGTATGAGATCCAGATTGACAGCCACTGATGCAAAAACCTTTTGGTAAGATGTGAGGACAAAAGCACGGCATGGTGAGAACAAGACATGAAGGGGCACTCCACTGATTTTGCACACAAGAATCAGTTTTGTCTGTGAAAACAGGCCTGGCAATGTCGTAATGATGTCACCAGGTTTATCTCTGCCTAGGCCTGAAAACGACACAATTTTTAAACAGAATGTCTTTGAAATAACCATCATTAATACATTTGTAACTGTTAACAAACAACTTAATGCTTCATAAACAATTTATTAAGCAATTGTAAAGGCTTATAAACATCAGTTGCAACTTAAATAATAAACAATTGCTTAATAAGTGGTTAATAAAGCATTTTATTACTAATTACCAGTAAAATTACTATGAGCTAATGTTTTATTAACTATAAATTTACCATTTTTTTGTGATGGTTATTATAAAATGTTAACCCTTAATCTAGAACATGGAGTGTGGTGTGTCCAGTGGAAAGACTTAAGCTAGTTGTATTATGGGAATAATGAGACTAAGATGCTGGATGTTTTCAGCCTGTGTTGATTTGATTTATAAGTATGCCTATGTCACAAGTCTCCCAGTTTAAGGTAACGCAATAAACTTAAACTGCTGGACTGCCCCTCTAACTTACAAATACTATCACTGTTGAAAGGAAGCCAGACCTATGACAGTATAGTATTATTATTCAGACTGTATTCCCTTGTGTTCTTTCAATGTGATGTGTGTTACATGCACTGACACTGTAAAAGCAAAATCACAAAGCATTTTACAGCTTGTTTAGGAGATATCATCACCTTGGAATCATTTGGATTGTTGTTCGCAACAGCCAAGCTTGTCCCGTAGACCCCACAGTCATGAGGTTTGATTGCATTAGTCCTACGCTCCCTCCCCAGGGTGTCATTTAGACAACAAGAGAACATAATTGTAAGTTGGACTTTTTATCTGTTACCTTGACATGTGGTCTTTGAGCAGCAGCTACATTATTTAGACTTCAGTCTCTCAGCTCCTGACATATCCCTCTCAGGTTGACAGAACCATGAGCTTTTCATGGAACAAACTCAGCACTGAACTGAAGGAAATTTTGAAACAAAAGTGTTTTTAGAATAAAGTGACAGTTCCCTTATCTATGTAAATGTTAAGGATTTGACAGTGGCAGGAAAGAAGGGCAAAGAAAAAAAAAAGCTATTGTTATTGTTATAATGTTATTACTAAGCACTGGTGAAATATTAAAATGGCACGTTCATGTCCATCATGTCATACGGACACCATCTCTTACACATTTGGGCTGTCCTGTGCACATTTCAAAAGGCTTTTTTTTATTTTTATAAATGCAGTGAAACAAAGGGTAAAAAAATCTGTTCAGCTCCAATGTGGCTAAACATACAGTATCCTTGGATTTTATAGAAAAAAATAAAAAAGGAGAGTTTTATGATTTAGAAACGTTGTTATTCCATGAAGTCATGATTAACAGTGTTGCTCTCATATTCTTTCATGTCGGCCTTCAGTTTCACAGAAAATTTGCGATCAAGTCACGCAGTAACATTGTCCAACAAGGGCTCAGGAGGGCCAAAAAGGACAGACAGACACTGATAAATGTTTGGTGGTGGTGGGACTGGGGCAGGTGGGCCTTAGAATAGATGCTACACTTATTGCTTGTTATCAAACTTGTGACAGTTAATGCAATTTCGTGGCAGACTTGTGACCCTCAGCGTATAGTGAAGACAACTGCACAGGCACCTAATGTAGTACCTTAATATAACAAACATGACAGAGAAAAGGAGGAGAGGGAGTGTTCAAATCAAAACTGACTGGAAGGAAAAGTTCTATCTACACGTCTGCTCATGGTCAACCAGCTTGATAGGCAAGTCAGCACTTTCTATTGACAGATAAAGTTTGGTAGAGAGCTACAGCGGCTGCTCTGACAGGCAGCTACCCTCCGTGTCTCGTCCATCCGCCACTCAACAGTATGAACAAAGACATGACTGTAGAATGTCTGTACAGAGTGGGAGCTACCCTTCTGGTTATGATTCCATAGACGAAGAGACAGACGAGAGAGTGTCCTGTGTAAAGGTTGGATTATTGAGCTACTTGATATGGCCATAGATCTACACTGAAACAGACATGGTTGATAGATACTTTTTTTTCTAAATAACTTTTTCTCTCTTTTGTACATATTCAGGTTAAAATAGTATTTGAGGAAGACAAGCTTTACAGTGTCCTGCAGTGGTGGACCTCACCCGAGACTGTCAGTCCCCCATACACACTCACACGCACGCACGCACGCACGCACGCACGCACGCACGCACGCACGCACGCACGCACGCACGCACGCACGCTACCCCTATGGCATTATGGGAAAAACAGTTTTTATTTTCCATCCTTACCTTCTTCCCAGCTCCAAACTGTCTTAATAGAATATGCCTTCTGATAGATGATAACAAGAGTTCTGATTCTTAACATCGCTGCTCACTTATGGTTAATACAGTATCGTCGAAGAGTTCAGTATTGTTTTTTGTGTTTTTTTCTTGTTATTATAGGACAAAGAGAGAGAAATCATCTTTGCATAAAGACACTCGCTTCTCTTTCAGACTGTGCACTGTCCTCCAGGATGCGATGCCCTCAGCAGGAGGAGGAGGAGGAAGAGGAGGAGGAGGAGGTGGGGGTGGGGCGGGAGACAGCAGGAACAGCAGCCTTTGTAGAATGAGTCACAACTAGCAGAGTGACAAGCCTCCCACCACCACCCTGTCCGTTGTTGATCTGTCCAATGCTGCTCTGCCCCAAAATAATGTCCTCTCTCAGTATTAATATGAGTATTGTCATCAGCACTGTCTCAACTGTATTGTCGATTTTATTTTCCGCCTGTTGTATTGTCATGTCTTAAATTGACTGTGGTTGTCTGTTGGGTCACATGGATGTAGATGTCGTGATGAGGGAGTCCGGATCCTCTATGCTGTGCTGGACTTGCCAAGCTCCTCCCTGATAGCTGAGGACACAAAGAAAAAAGAGTCATTTTTGACATGAACTCAACTTCACATGAAGTCGCTACCTTTCAGGGTAACTCCACCAGTTTTACATATCAAGTGTGTTTACAGGTCTTTGGGAGAACAACTGCATATGTGAAAAAGTAGAGGAAAGCCTTTCAAAGCTGCATGTCATTGGATAATGGATGTATCAAGAAACCTGGGCACAGTGTTGGAGATGGCGGGCCTACCCCAGAAAATACCCTGCTAACTTCCAGTCCGGCGGCTGGCTTCAATAGAGATAAAATTATATAATCCTGCCACTTTTCTGAACTTTCCATATCTTACTGACATGAGTGGATCAAATTGTGATAGTGAAACAAGTCATTTGACAGGGGTTGTGGAGGTCAAAAAATTGATCCACCGTTTTACAGATTCTTGATGTAAGCCTATGGGAAAAAGTATTTTGGCCCACAGCGTGTCATGTGATAATTACATGGTTTGGCCACTACAAAAACTGGCTTCAAAGCCTGGCACTCTTCATTGGGGATTGTATCTGATAAATTAGGCGCGTTCAAGTTGACCTCCTGCTGCCTGACTGCATCAGCGAGATCTGCTGGCGACAGCAGGGGCGGGGCTACAAACGCTGCTATGAAGTCGGACACTCTCTCTTCCCGTAGACGTGACGTGACTTGGCTGAGCTTGCGGTGTTTGCCTTCTTCGTCGGCGAAGAAGTGGAGGAAATTGAAATTCCATTAATGTTTGATTACAATCAACAACGACTGCGATCAGTTTTCTTACCTGATGCTATGGGAACTTTTCTGGCCTTTTTCTCATATTAATCTCCTTCGGAAATTATTCAATCTGAGATGTTCAAAATATTAGTCAACCAAAACATTTGGGCTGAGGGAATAGAGCAGTGGAACTGCTGCTCTGTTGCATGCAGACGACCGGGGTTCAAGGAGAATGTGTTCATCTGATTACTTTTAGTTATATATATATATATACATATATATATATACATATATATATATATATATATACATATATATATATATATATATATATATATATATATATATATATATATATATATATATATATATATATATATATATATATATACAGTTCATATTTAGAGACAACAGAATGTGACAGCTTTGTCACAATAATAACTTCAAATTTGGATACTTTGTAATTGCTTCACTTCAAACGGTCACACAGTGGCTCATCAAGAGTAGATGAAGAGCCTAAATGTTGTCTTACTGTAAATGATCATGTTCTGTTTTCCTTGTAATGTCACCATTAAATACATTTGAACTTTGTCTATCTGGTACATTATAGTAAGTCTTGCACAATAACAATACAATTACAACAGTTATTCATTATTATGATGACAACTGTGCTTAGGTGCATCATGATTAAATCACAGCTGAGGGGAATTTGCTGACTACATTTAAGAAATAAGCATAACTATCGACACATAAGATGATGTATTTTCTCATAGCAACATCACAATGAATGAAATACATTTCACTGAATGAATGAAATACAATAATCAGAACAAATGACTGAATCAGATGCCTTGTCCCGCTGCGCCATCTCATCACACGCAGAATAGCTCAGGATAATTCTTTGTATTGTTAATGTGATGGGAACAGAAAGGGTTAATTAATAAGAGAGGATAGTACAGATAACACTGGACACAGCAGTTAACCACTTCTCCATCATCACCCTAAGCTGACAGAACTGAGCAGTTTATTGACGACATCTTTCAGGGTTGTTGCGTTACATGAAGGATTTTATAGGTTTATTCATGGTGACTATCCCATAGGTGCAGCCACACGGCTGCTACTGATCTGAAAGTATTTGATAGTTGAGTAGAAAAGAGGCAGAGGCCTTATGGATATGGAAATTCATCGAAACACACGTCATATACGTCACCGTAGATGAGAGCCAATTAGGGCAAAGTCCTGACGTCATGAAGGTGGGTCTGGGGTCGCGCAGTACCTGGAGAGCAACTGCGCGAATGCTCTGCAGCAGCCTCGCTCCCGCGATAACTTAAGGTCATGTGACATCAGATGCGGAGCAGAAACCACTCCCATCCAGGTCATCGTGGACACATTTTAACCAGCATGCATCACGATTTATGCAGCGCTGCGCAGCGCTGCGCAGCACTGCGTGATCTTGAACTCGCCTATTGGCTCTAGTGATGTCACTCTGTGGCTAAGTTGCATTGTGGGTAATGTAGGCATCAGGTTTTGAGAAAAAAGAAGAATGCATGGAATAAAAGGTAATATCTCTCCGGTTCTGTGGTATCAATTTTGATCATTTGTTTTTAAAATGTCCATTATGTTATAGGAGTGCTTTTTAAAACCTGACACCTACATTAGCCACAATGCAACTGCCACTGAGTGACATCATTGGAGGCAATTTATCAGATAACATACAGCTTTCTCTGGAATTTTTAAGAAAATGTTTTTTTTTACATATGCAGTAGTACTCCCCAAGACCTGCAAACACACTTTAAAGTGGAAAGTAGGCTAGGTCATTAATGACATGATAATATCATTGATTTTATCTTATTGTTTTATCTTAGTTCATATTAGTTCAGTTGAGTTCATCAAATGACAGCTAACAAATTTGTATACACTGAACCTTCAGCCAGTTTGTAATCCAGCCTTGCTCATATTTAATTCCTAGAATAACTCCTGTCCTGTGCAACATTACATTTGAAAGACATGTTTTGTTAATTGATAAAAACTGAAAATTGACTAAAAGTACAGCTAACAATTGAAGTTCATAGAAATGGGAGACATTTCTGATATGAACAAGGCACTGGAGATCTAGTGGCATTGACTTTCCTTCCTAAATGTCCAACCAGCATGAGACTGCCTCAGCCAGCTCCAGTAGTGTCAGCTGGGGCTACTGTGCTGAAGTCAGCCCGCTGCTGGAAACCCTCAGACTGCTTGTCTGCAGTTTCCTGTCTGCTGTAACAACATGAGTGCTGTCGCCTATTTAGCTCAAACTACAGTTGTAGTGAGCAATAAGTCATAATAATACAGTATCTTTGATGTCAACAATTCAAATATTGTATGTCCCTAGACAGTATGCAACCTCTTCACCCAGCAAGTCATGTTTCAATATGAATCATTCTTGAAAATTTAAGCTATTAATTATTATTAATAAACCAGGCCCAGTGAAAGAAAGGTAGTTAAAATAAAGATATAAAAGACAAAAAATGAGTAACTGTTGCATTGATGTGTTTAGTGTTTGATATAAAATCTCTACCAGAGAGCAGACTGATGGCTCTGCTGGTCTTCCAGCAGGATGAAATGTTTGTGAAGAGAAAGAGAGCATAGCTTTCAATGATAATTACCATCAATGAGCTCTTCTTTTAGCTTTGACAGCTCCTTCCTCATCTCATCCAGAATGTCCTAAAAAATAAACAAAACACAGTCACATTTCTTTGAAACAATGTCTGAGCACAGAGAAGAGACAAGCCAGTGCTGTGGCACCTAGCAGCTCTCGTTTTCACCTCTCTGTGGACAGTCACAGGACATGAAGAGGAGATAACAAACAGAGTTCCCTTTGGCTCTTGGATTTAGGGTGAAGGAACTGCCAACTGGCAAAGGGAGATTCCCTTATTTTGTCTCATTTATGGATTAGCTAATCCCTGTGTAGGGGAATCCCTGTGAGATTAGGGCCTAAAGACTCACTTGAGGACAACAAGATGTAAACAAAGTTACAGAGATAACATGTGGCTAAATTAGAGTTATGAGCCCTACGTTTGAGCCACACTCACTTGCCTCCAAACCACTCTAAATGACAGGGAGCACAGTCGTGAGTTTGTAGGGTGTCATCAGTCTCCCAGTCCCACTGCTGTGACCAGTTGTAGTGACTGATAAGTCCAGCTTCTCTCTGAGTCCTGCCTATCTAACAGGCTCATTCACAGAGGTCAGAGGGAGGAGCTGCCTTATAACAGGATGGGTCACTGCACACACCCACACTGCTGCACTGGTTCACACTACTGCATAATTAGTTAAAAAACAAAGAGACCAATGAAAGGCTTCATCGCACTATTATCACTATATATTATTTAACATCACAGTTTTTTAACATGCAGGTTGTTACTAAATGATTTTTATATGACACATACAAACTCATTTTCTTAAAATTAAAAAAAAGCAGAATTACACACAGACCTCATACAAAGCCCGCGTCACACAGAGCTAGTATTTTGCAATAATTGTGGTGAATGTCTGTGATCTCAAACCGGCACATATCTGATATAACTGATTTGTGAAGTAAAGATTCTACTGCATATTATCTAACAAATTTGCCAAACACAGAGGTCATGTGATAATATTAGTCCCATGCAAATATCAGTGATGGGGTTGTATTTTATCAAATATCCCTTTTCTGTTGTCAGACAACTGAACAATTATGAAATTTGATCGCAGCTCATGATGTGCTGAATAGCTGTGAGCTGCTGTGCAGTGAAATACCACCTGAACTCTGGAGAAAAACACACCGGGGATGCAGAGGAGGGAAGCAACGTCGGGGGATGAGAGGAGGGTCGAGACGGGACGGGTTTATGGAAAGGAGAAGATTTAAGCCCTGTCTCCCCTCTGTTGTTATGGGAAATGTACGGTCTCTTAGCAACAAAATGGATGAGCTAACGGCGCTGACGCGGAGCCACACTGAGTACCGGGAATGCAGTCTGATGTGTTTCACTGAGACATGGTTGCACATGGACATTTCGGACCAGAACGCCTCCGTGGATGGTTTCCACACCGTCCGGGCTGACCGGGATTGTACCAAGAGCGGTAAGCGGAAAGGCGGGGGGCTTGCCATTCTAGTGAATAGCAGATGGTGTAAGCCTGGTCACATCACAATTAAAGAACAGCTTTGTAGCCCGGATGTTGAACTGCTTGCCGTTGGACTCCGTCCATATCATCTGCCTAGAGAGATCCCACATGTCATCATTGTTGTCCTGTACGTCCCTCCCTCTGCAAACCCAACATCTGCCTGCAGCACCATACAGACCAGCATCTCCAAGCTTCAAAATAAACACCCCAGTGCCCTCATCATCATGTCGGGAGACTTCAACCACGTCACTATGGATACAGTTCTGCTGACATTTAAACAATACGTACAAGCTACCAGAGAGGAGAGGACCCTGGACCTTATGTATGCTAACATTAAGGATGCATACATCTCCTCTTCTCTCCCCCCTCTGGGCAGGTCAGATCACAACATGGTTCACCTCAAACCCTGCTGTGTGCCTCTGGTGAAAAGGACTGTGAGGAGGTGGTTGGAGGAGGCTCATGAGGCACTACAGGGCTGCTTTGAAATAACTGACTGGCCTGCACTCTGTGAGCCCCACTGGGAGGACATTGATGGGCTCACAGAGTGCATCACAGACTACATTAACTTCTGTGTGGACTGCAATGTCCCTGCTCGGACTGTTACCTTAACAACATGAGGGAAGTGTGGAGTGGCATGAGAACCATCACCGGGTTCCAAAAGACTGGTAATATGGGGTTAGATAGCTGTATGGACCGGGTCAATGACCTGAACCTATTCTTCAATAGGTTTGATACTGCGGCTCCTCTCCGACAAGACTCTGCTGCTGGCTGCCCAACAACAACTGCCACTTTACCTGCCCCTACTCCTCCTCCTTACAGACCCCTTGTCTGCCCCCCTCCACCTCAATTCACACCCACCTACTCCACCCCTCCCCCTTGCTCTGCATCATGTCCTCCACAACCTGAGGACCTCACCTCTCCCCCCAACTGCCACCTCTACAGTGTTCTGCACGCCTGACCTGGTGAGAAGACAGCTGACGAGACTCCACTCCGACAAAGCTGCAGGTCCCGACGGTGTTCTTCCCAGGGTGCTTAAAGCCTGTGCCCCCCAGCTGTGTGGAGTACTTAGTCAAGTATTCAACCTGAGCCTGCACCTACAGAGGGTCCCTGTGCTGTGGAAGACGTCCTGCCTCGTTCCTGTGCCAAAGATGCCGCATCCTAACGGCCCTCAGGACTACAGACCGGTGGCCCTGACATCTCACATCATGAAGACCCTGGAGAGGCTAGTCCTGAAACAACTAAGGCCTATGGTCAGGCCCTTCACTGATCCACTACAGTTCACCTACCAGTCCTGCCTGGGATTTGAGGACGACATCATCTACCTGCTGAACAGAGTCTACACTCATCTGGACAAGCCGGCGAGCACTGTGAGAGTCATTTTCTTTGACTTCTCCAGTGCTTTCAACACCATCCCTCCAATTCTACTGGGTTAGAAGATGGCTGCCATGCAGGTTTAATCGTGTCCTGGATTGTTGATTTACTTGATGGGCAGACCACAGTACGTACACCTACAGAACTGTGTGTCGGACAGGGTGGTCAGCAACACTGGGGCCCCACAGGGGACTGTCCTCTCTCAGACGGCGGCACTCAGATTACAGATTATAAATGTGATCAGACAAAGATTATTTAGGAAATATGAAGATCAATGGAAACAGGATATATGGAAGAAGCCAAAGCTTAGAAATTATGTTCAGTTTAAGAATGACTATGTTACAGAACCTTATATATTTTTTTAATTTAAAGAGAAGGCAGAGGTCCCTCTGTGCTCAATTAAGAACCAGTACCTTACCTCTGGCAGTAGAAGTGGGTCGATTTAAAGGTACACCTGAATATTTACGTTTGTGTGAATTTTGTGGTCTCCAGGTTGTGAAAGATGAATTTCATTTTGTTTTTTATTGTCCTTTATATTGTGATTTAAGGAACTCTCTTTTTGAATCAATCCAGTTTAAAAATCCTGATATATTTTTTAAATATGAAGGGGAGATTCTGTGCTGGTTGTTTAAAAAATGATGTTTTTGCTTTGGCAAATTTATAGAAAAGGCCTGGTATCTGGGGCAAAGTATTTTCTATCCTATATGACAATCCATCTGTATTTGTATCCATATCTTTAATGGTTTAGTAATGTTATGATGTGTTCTGTATTATGTCACATGGCTATCCTGGATGTAATTGTGAAATTATTATTTGATGAATATGATTAGTGTCTAATAAGCCCATGAGGGCTGGGCACCAACCATGGTGTTTGACACTTAAATAAACCAATCAATCAATCAATCAATCAATCAATCAATCAATCAATGTATATCTGGATCTTGTAACAAAAATAATTTCCCCCTGTGATTATTAAAGTATTTCTGATTCTGATTAAGGCTGCCACAAATGATTATTTTGATAGTCGACTAATCACGATAATTTTTTTCGATTAGTCGACTAATCGGATCATACGTAAAGTGAATGTAAAACATACAGCTTATCGCACCAGCATGCAGCTGCTCTTATATAACCATCATTAGCTTTCATCTTGAAGTGTTTAAGGTATATGCTAACTAAAACTAAAGACAATATAGATGATAGTTCATTAAACCTTTAATGAATTATGCAGCTTGTAGCAACAAACAATTCTTTAACTGCGTAGCATAAAGTGCAAACAGCTGAGTAAAATGAGGATAAGGCACTGGCCTTACACAGGTTTTTCTTTCCTTCATTTGTCTCTGGCATCAAACATACGTAGTAGTTTATACTGTGAATATGGTTTACAAATCTTGTTCGTAACCTAAAGCCAATGTAGGTTATATTAAAAGATGCAATATATGTTAACACCACATTCTGTATGATTCTATATGAGGCAGAGTTATGGAAATGTAGGACACATGAATGTAATTATTACACTCACTGTCTCCCCTATAAACTCAGTTCATGTGAATAATATCACTATTCCTACAATGACTTCTTTGAGTCGAAGCGAGTAGACTCAACAAGCCACTATGAGGGAAAATCAGCTGTGATTGTGCTACTGTGGTTCATAGTAAAATACAACAGACCGCTGTAATCAAGTAACAGACATACTTTCCTAACTTCGCAGGTAGTCCAACTTCCTCTCTGACTTTTCTCCAAGCACTCTCCTTTATTGTCCGGTCTCTGTATGCGTGTACAGCGGCGGTCCGCAGCCCGGCTCGGAGCGACACAACAAGCGAGAAAAGCTAGCTGCTCTATTGCTGTGCTAACTGGGGCTAATGCTCCGTGATCGGGCCCCGGAGCTCGTTAGCTCCGTACTATACTACCACACTCCATACGCATACAGAGACCGGAGCTCGGGAGCTCCGGGACAGAAACAGAAAGAGATACACAGGGAGTTGGACGAAGCAGGAGAGAGCTTGGAGAAAAGTCAGCGACGAAGTTGGACTCTGTGTTGCTCAAAGACGGCCGGCACACTGATCATAAAATGGTATTGTGGGCGGAGTTGGACCTGCAGCCTGCGGGAAGGCTGCAGCCATTACCGTGGAAAGTACCGCAGCAGTTTTGAGAGAAAAACTAAAAAAAACAACAAAAAAAACTTACACGTCAACTATTAAATTAGTCATCGACGATCTTAATAGTCGACATAATCGTGACTAGTCGACTAATCCTGGCAGCCCTAATTCTGATTCTGATTCTGAAGTTAAAAAAAACATCCAATGGAATTAAATACAGTAAAGCCAATGATAAACAATTGCAGGACAAAAGATGATAAACAATGCTTCCAGGTTGGACGACTTTGTGCAAAACAGAAAGTTCAGATTCAGGTGTTTACCTACCTGTTTCAATCGGTCATAGTCAACAGCTTCTGTTGGCACACCGTTGGCACTTAAGGATGCAGTAGGTGTAGGAGTGGATTTAGGTCTGTGAGGACAGAGAAAGACCAGAAAATAAACTCAATGTGAAAGAAAGAAAAAGCAGCCAAGAATGACTTGACAAAACAGGATGCTCGAGGAACAAGACTGGCTACTATCATGTACAGTCCAGGGCATGTGAGCGGAGCGAGCGGGGAGTGGAGCGTGCAAAATATAGTCGGAGCGCAGAGTGGGTTATAATCCAAAGGCCAGAGCGATGGTTCCGTTTCGCTCCAGTTCCGTTCCGATACCGCTCTCCACGAGTCTAGGGCATGCACAAGTCCACACAGACTCACGTGTGCCTTCAAGGCTTAGCCTACATCAGAAGTCATTCGTTGAGAGATGGAGTTTGTAAAATATTTCGAAAAGCAAGCAGACAGGTCATATAAGTGCAACGTCAGGAATTGCTCCCTCTTTTATATTTGAGCGAGCGTGGAGCGATTTCACCGGAGCTGAGCAGAGAGCGGTCTTTAAGCGGAACTGTCTGGTATGACTTTGAGCGATGGAGCGAAGGAGCGAACAGTCACGTAAGCGGGGAGCGGAAATTCTCGCCGCTCAGCTCTGCTCACATGCTCTGGTACAGTCACAGTCAAAGGTTCCAACCAATTCTGTGATTAATAAGTGGAAAACAAACTACGTCGACACAAAAACATTCATGAAGTTTGGTTCAATACTGAATTTATCACAGGTCTTCTGAAAATGACTTTTGACCACGACTGTGTGTTCAAAACTTGAAAGCTCTTTGAGTGTTTAACAGAATAATGCATAGCCACATCCCACAGATCATTACATGGATGCATGGATGGATGGATATAACTCGAGAGACTAAGTTATGTATTTTCTCTACACATAAAGCCTGCACTGCCATAAATCCAGGCTGAGAGCTGATCCTGGCCCATGGCCCACATGTCAAGCTGTTGAAAACACAAACTATCACCTGCTGCTGAGAGACAACAGGTCAGGATGGTCAATAGTCAACCAAAGACTGCCAAAAAACAAAAAGCAAGTCCTCAATGAATTAGAAGCTGCTGGAAGACAGGTGTCAGTTTCCATAGTCAAGTGTGTTTTACATCAACATGAGCTGAGAGGCTGCTGTGTTAGAAAGAAGCTCTTGTTCCAGATGCGGCCCCCTAAAGCTGGAATGATCACATGGAGGAAAACTGTGTGGTCACATGAAACTAAAACTGTTTGGCCAAAATGAGCAGCGATATGTTTGGAGGATAGAAGGTGAGGCCTTCAACCCCAACAACACCAGACCTACAGTCCAGCATAGCGGTGGTAGTGTTATGCTATGGGGCTGATTTGAGGCTGATATGGATCTGCTGCTCTAAAGAAAGTAAATGAAATAATGAAGGAGAATTATCTCCAAATTCTTCAGGAAACCTAAAATCATCAACAGAAGATTGGCTCTTGGGTGCAGTTGGGGATTCCAACAGGACAATGATCCAAACACATATCTGTGAAGTGGTAAAGAATGGATCAATCAGGCTACATTTGAGCTTTTGGAATGAGCTTCCCAAAGTCCTGACTTAAAGAAACTATGCCAGGAACTAACAAATGAAGAGGAGTGGTTAAAGATTTAGCCAGAGGACGTCCAGAAGCTAGTGGACAGCTAGTATCAACAGCACCTAACTGAGGTGAAAAAGAGACATTTAACTAAATATTAGAATTACTGTATGTACCATATTTGGTCACATTTTCAGGAACCTATAATAAATTAATTTCTCAACCAAACTTCATGAATGTTTTTGTGACAAAGTAGTTTGTGTTCCACTCATTCATAACAGAGACATGAGAGCTGTAGAAATCACTGGAACTGAAGACCATGTTATATATTTTCTTGTAATTAGGTGGATGTAAATGTTTGACCATGACTGAATGTCAAATATATAATCGGAAAACAATTTACAAACTTTATACAACATTAGACTGAAAATTCACTGGACCATGATTGATGGAAAACAACTGACAAACTATCAGTGTACTGCCTAATGTAAAGCCACATGGATTCAGCATTTTCTGATGGAAACTCTTGGTGAAAGAAATATCTCCCTGAACCATCATAACACCCGAGAAAGCTCTTTGCTCACTTTTGACTAAAAAAGTGCATATTAAGAGAAAGCTGCCAAAACTGGGGTTAGGAATCAAAAATCCTGGTCATGGCATGCACACACAGTGAGCACTCAGCTAAACATGCATGTGAACTATCACAAGCACACACACACACACACACACACACACACACACACACACAGACATGCATGCACGCACGCACGCACACACTGGTCACAGCAAACTGTTAAACTTAAGGAGAATATTTTTTCATGATCCCTCATATATTATATCAAGAAAGGACCCTTTGGTGCATTGGGTGTCTATGTGTGCGGTCATTTATTCTAAATATTCTAAATATTCTTCTTAGAAGTATTTGAAAATTCGAAACAGTTTTTTTCTGTTCAAATCTTTCAATGAGACGTGCTGTGAGCCTGTTTAGCTTCCTCACGTGTCTGAAGAAAAGCAATAAGCCAAGGAGGAAGTCAACAATTAGGGAAAGAAAGACATTGTCGCTGCACTGAGGGAGTTCCTTACTCTGTGAGAATCATCAGGGGGAAAACTCACACAGCAGCCAATCACTTTCAAGAGAGGAAGTGTGACAGGAAGGGTAAGTGAAAGAAAAGGAAACAAGCTCAGCAGCGGGTCATTTAGTAGCTATGGGCTGGAAATACTGTAAACTGGAACACGGAAATGAAGTCTGTGCTGCTTTTGTTTTTTTTTTCGAGAGTGTGCAATTGAAGATTAGAGTCACAGCTGTGAGTCCGATGAATGTTTGGTAGAATGTCAGTAAATCAAAAAATATATTTGCTCAGTCTGATCTTATGCCAAAGGTTGAATTAGATACTTAGCTGTATTAAGGGGAATCCATCATGTTTTCTTTGACAATCTAACAGTAGTTTGGCACGCTGCCTTGACAGCTCATTGTTCTTGTTTGTAACTTCAAGCTGAAAGAACAATTTGATCCATATTTTAAAGAGGCACTATGTCGTTCTGGAGAAAAATTAAAACTCAAAAAAATCAAAACTCAAACTTTTAATATTTTCACAAGCAGTTCTCAGAGGAAAATAAGGTCCCAGAACACTGTTTGTTGCTAGAAAGGTGGCAGGGTCCACCATGTATAAACAAAGTAAAACAGTATAAAGTGTGTTGATCTTTAAGGTCAGTTTGTTTATTCAGTTTATTCAGTCATGAGTTTGATTAAAATGTTTTCTATAAAAAAAACATAGAGCTCCCTTTAGAATGAACACTATTCTACAATCTACAAAACATGCAGGGGTACGAGTTCACATGGTCTAAAAAGTCTTAGTGCTTTGAGCTCTCCGTTGGCCACATTTAAGTCACTTTTAATAAGCTGGAATCAAACATCTGGTCACACACACACACACACACACGCACACAGTGAGGCCTTATCTGTGAGTGCCTGCTGGATCTGCTCTGGCTCTCCAATGATAATACTGTGCCAAGTCTACTCTGCACTGGGCGGACACTCATTTTTGTGTCTGTGTATATGATATGGTGGGTGCACAGTGTGTGACACACAAAAATGGATTTCCTTGTTTTACAAGAGAAAAGCAAACAGTTTGGAGGGCAGCGGACAGCGGACAGAGCAGCATGCAAAAACAATCAGCTGACGACATTATGCCTCCTTCATACACTCAGTGACTGCTTTAGAGGACAGCATAAGACAAATTATCTCAAATGGCACATATCAAACAACAGACGAGCAGAGCTGACCCCTGCAGGTTTGGAGAAGAACAAAAAGACAACACAGGATTCATTCCAAACATTTCATCCGAGCATCTAAAAATAACTTGTCTCCAACAAAACCACGTCCAACACAGCAAACCTCGATGAAAAAAGGAGATGGTTTTAAAGAAGGGGATCTGTCAAACTCTCCAGGGCCTTTTCTCTCTACCTGCTGTGGGTATCTGCTCCCATGGGATTTCTCCACGGAGACTCTCGTCTGTGTGAGCAGCAGAGACACTGACTTTACATACCGCAGTGTATCTGTGTATGACCCCCCCCCCCCCAATGACATGGCTTTGGATCAGTGATGTTCATGACACCCACTCAGCTTCAAACACTCATTTTGCTATAGAACTTTTAGCACCATTTTGACCTGCACTGAGATCTGTTAGTGGTCCTTACTAATCGCTAAAGTTGGATGTGGAAGATAAAGCGACATGAACAAATATTTGGCAACACACATTTTAAGGCCCTATCTGCATCTACTCTAATTCTGTTCAATTATGATTGAGCAGTGATGACATTAAACAAAATACATTTACTCAAGTACTGCACAATTCTGATTTACTTTAGGTGAATATTTCCACTCCACTACATTGTCGAGACAAATATTGCACTTTTAACTCCTCTACACTTATCTGATAACTTTAGCAACTAGTTACTTTGCATATAACATGCTGCATTAGAGAAAAAGCAGCTGGATATAGAAGAAACACAGACTCCAACAATGAGAAAAATGCTGAACATTGGACCCAATTATGGGCCAGGCTGATAACCGGCTGACCTGTAGTATACATTAAACACATTCATTTTACTTTTACTTTACTTTTGATGCTTCAGTACATTTAATGTCAGATACTTAAAAACTTCTGTTAAAATAATTCTTAGATAATTAGGAACTGGAGGAAGGAGATCAGAGTCAGCTCAAAGTTCAAACAAGGTTTTAATCTTTGAGCATTCACAGAGCAACGCACAGGTCTGTTACAAAGTGAACACTCAATTTCTGAGGAGGAAAGCATGGTATTTATCTGTTTCTGTGGGTGTGTTTTCTCTCTGACAGCTACTTATTTATGCCCTCCTGCACTTAAAGAAAGAATTCACAGAGAAGAAAGTGATAACCTTCAGTGATTACTGATTACCTTACATGGGTCATAAAAAAACATAAAACACACATAAAAGGTCACAGGTCATGTTACAATTACAACATGCCTGTATAAGACTTTAATTCACATCTCTCTACATGAAGTACAAAATTTCCATCACAACTTTAAGTACTATTCTTATTTGGTGACTTTCACGTTTACCACTTTTTAAAACAATATCTTTACTTTTACTCATGTACGACTACAGCTTTTTTACAGTAGGGCCTACTGTAATTGTGAGCATATTTTAGTCTTCAAATTTTATAAGAAACTTCCAGATTCCAAAATCTGTTGACTGGAGTCAAGGAATAACGCTACAGACAATGATTTGATGAGATGATTTTAAGACATATGGAGGACAATATGTGAAAACAGATGTTTTCGATCCTAGATCATCAAAACATAGCTTCTGAGAGGCTCTAAATGTGCTCTAGTAACAACCATACAAGTGTCAATGATCTTATGTCCTTAAGAGATGTAAGCCTCCTCAAAACCATCATCCAGAAAGTACATAGAATGCTTGTGTATTTGTGATGCATTCATCCAATCAAAAACACTGAAGGCATAAAAACAATTAGCCTTAAATCAGTAGCCATAGGAGCTGTTTAACTAAATATGATACTACTCTGTTCTTCCTTTGCACACTGAAACCTCAACGCTAAGTCAGGTGTGTGATGTACATCCAACGTGCACATGAAGGCGACATAATCTTTAGTGATGTTAGCCAGTGATGAACAGCCCATCAGTGCATCATGCTAAAGCTAGCTGATGCTTGTGTTTTTATAAGCCCCTATTGTCTCATTTACTGGGTTTAGTAGCTTTGCTGCTGGCATTCAGATGGGCAATACACATGTCTAATGAGGTAGATTAAATACACTTTTTGAAAAATTCAACAATTTTAGGGTATAAAAAGTACTTTAAGTGCAATAATACACCAAAGTGTAAGAAAAAGCACATTTTGAGGAGAGGGGAGGCACTGTACCTTCCAATGACTGGAGATTTGCTACCGTTCATGGTGCTTGTTCTTTCCCATGGTTTCCTGGGCATGTCTGGATAAAAACAGAACACAGTAGAATGATGATGCTCTCATCATATGACAAAAGGTTAAGCTATTCAGTAATTTATATTCTCCTGTAGCTAAGCCTAATTGTCATAAAAATCAATAAACATCCGATTACTATAAATCAGCAGATCTGTTGTGATTCCAGGGCATGAAAACTTGACTCGATTAATGCTAATCTGGATCCTTGTCATCTCTGTTGGGAAGATGCATATTAATTACAGTGTAGCTGCTGATGTTTCCCTTCCAGTCTTCTGATTCTGACACTTACCTGGTGTGCTACAGGCTGACATTTTAGGGGTTGTGTTGATCTCGCCCTCGTCCTGTGGGACAGAAAGTCGAGGTTCAAAGGACAAAGATGAGTCACACTCAGAGGGGGATAATCAGATATAATGGATATCTTTTAGATAGCAACAGTCAGGAGGACAGTCAAGAAACAGCTAGCTTTTGATTGTGTTTAAATTTAAACCTAAATCTTAAGGCCAAACACCCCTGCAAATATAAAGAATGCTGTGTAATAAAAAGGAGCTCCAGCCATCTATCTGTACTTACATTTCTTTTTATTGAGGTGTATCTTTTAACAGCAGAAAACATGTGATATACACACCATGAAAACAAGGGAAAATTTATTTAATCGCTGTTGAAAATAAAATAAAACCCAACACTTGGCAGATGTTTTACATTAAAAGCCTTAGAGGAAAGGGAGGGAATAAGCCTTTTGAGCTGCTGGAGGACTTTTATTGTTCCTAACATAACATCCGAGGAGGAGGTATTGAGTTTTGATGATAAAAGCAAACAGCTGATGACAATAAACAGCAAAGTATAATCGATGACTTAATGAAAACAGCATTTCTGTTATAGGATAGAAACCCAGAGCAACAGTCTGGTGTGTATCACATGTTGTGATTATGCAATTAGGAATGGAATTAATATAATAAACAAAAAAACAACACCAAATTAGATCAAAAAACAGGAAAAATATAACTAAATATCTGATACACTTACATATAATAAATAAAGGCGAATATACACCTGAGTTCAATAAAGAAATGTTTTTTCCCTCCAGTTCAGGTCTCAAGTCTCAAGTATTTGAGACTTTTAGTAATAACAATAATGATTACAGACTGGAATGTATTACAAGACATCCACGCAAGACACTATCACACAGATAAAGCACTGAGTGACTCTTTTCAGAGAGGAATGTAGTGAATGTAGTCAACCCTGTGCAGTCTGGACACACTGAGGAAACAGTGTGTTATCTCACAGAGGAGCTACTGTGTGTGAGAGCAGTGAGCGGAAGGTAATGAGACGTAAATCAAACAACACAAAGATGTCACAGGTATGACAGATGACAGACTTACTGATCTCTGGTCAGGTTCAGGAGATGTGCCCTTCTCTGCAATTCTTCTCCTGTAACACACAAATTCAGGGTACACTTTCATGTTGAATTATAACAAGTTGTCATCAAGAGTATCATCGATCTAAGCTCAAGCCATTTCTGTCTTAACTCAAGGTTTTGAGTAAAGCTGTCTTTTTCCTCAAATTGTTGCATGTCAATGAAAACACAGCTTTTGGTACATTTTCAGTACATTGCTGTTTATTTTCATCTGCTATTCTTGAAATTCAGCCAATACCTCCAAATAATTTTAGATGTTCCCAAAGTAAATGAAGCAACATTTGTAATTCACCAGACACGGTGGGTATTAATGTCTAGCTTGAGATACATTTAAGCCAACAATAACATGTAATATGGTTCTACCTCCTAGCCAATAGGGCGCTCATCTCCTCCATAAGCCCTCCTCCACCAGGCAGAGGGCCGTTGCCTCTGGCTTCAGATTTGGCCCCTGCGGCCCCCAACATGGCTGCTGCCAAAGCTGCCCCTGCATCATCACTCTGAAGGGATACAAGAAACATCTCTTGGTTAATTTTACAAGTTCTTTACAATCAGTGGGAAGAATTAACAGTAATTTCATAGGTATACAAGAACTGAATTTATTTATATTAAATATTGAAAAATGCAAATTTGTAGTTGAGGTCTGTGTTTTTCATCATAAACATATGCAGACATGCAGGGCGGCTGTCAGCATTACGTGTAAACCTCCCCTGAGTCTGACATGAGCTGTGACAGATGGTGACAGTGTGTATGTGTGTGTGATCATGCATGAACATGGAGTGTGTGCATGCATGTTCTGTGACATGAGTCTTTGAGATTATGTATGAAGATGATGTGTGAGGGCGTGAGTGTACTGACAGTGTTTCATTAAAAACAAACAGTAAAAATATCAGGAAAATATAGAAATGTGTGTGAGTGGACACAGCTAGTCACCTTCCTGATGCATTAGTGACCTTTAACTTGTAAAGTGTAGCTATAGAGCTATGTGAGTATAGCCATGGACTGTCAAGCCCTCTATTGATCCAATAACCAATGAGGCGCTCACCCTTGGCACTTTGCGCAGCTTGGCTCCGGCGAGGGCAGCGGCAAGACCTGAGATTGGGTGTTCCTCCGCAGGAGAGAACAGTCCAGCAGGAAGGGGAGGCGCTGGAGGTGGGGGTGGGGCTCCGGGAGGAGGAGGTGGGCCTGGTGGAGGAGGGGGTGTCCCGCCTGGAGTCAGTGTAGGAGGGAGTGGAGGAGGTGGGGGTGGGGGAGGGTGGCCGGCTGGGGTAGTGGGGGTGGTGGCCAGGGTTGTGGCCGCTGAGGTCACAGTGGAACCGGGTGGCAGGGGTGGAGGTGGGGGAGGGGTTGGGGTGGCCAACCCTGGGCTCTGCACCACGTCTGTTAGAGAAGAAGGGGGATGGGCGAAGACACAGGGAGGGAAAATTTAGTTCAAACTGTCATTTTTTAGAAACCATTATAGAGAAAAAACAACATGTAAACACTAAACTGAGCCTGAACTCATTTCATCATGAAACCTAACTCTCTATACATCGTTTGTAGACTGGATTAGGATTACTTCAAGACTGAATTTACTCATTTTCCAAACATTTTAAATAAAAACAGAACGCAATGATCTGCAAATCCATCCAACATTCAACTGAATGCAGCACGAAAGACAAGACATTTTATGTTCAAACTGATAACACTTAAATTTGATGCAGGGGGCACACAAAAGACCCACAGCATCCCATGTCTTGGACATGCACATTAGGTTGAGGTGGCTGTGGCTCAGGGGTAGAGCCAGCGTGTTGTTATTGGAAGGTCGAAGTGTCCTTGGGCAAAATACTGAACCCCAAACTGCTCCTGAGGGCCCTGATAAATGCCCTAAATGTTACTTAAGTTTTGCATGGACTGGTTTCATGTTGGAATGAGAATCCATTTTCTTGTACATCTCTGTCTATCTCCTTCCTTTCAAATGCTCTTCTTCCATACACCAATGCATTATTTAGCAGCTGATATACCTGGTAAAACCCAAACAGCACAGCAGCATGAAACTGTGTTTCAGCCTTTGTCATCACGTCTGAGGTGCAATGATTGTGGATGTCATTTTCAAATGAAAGAACATGTAACACACATATAAAGTATGACAGCATGCCACATCATATAACAGCAGATCTCATTCAATCAACATGCAGCATTAGTGAGTAGTAATGATAAGGTTTGTAGTTATTGAAGAAACTCACAATAATTCAAATGATATACAATAAACATCAGTTTATCAAAAATGATTTTATCAAAAGCCCAACATCCCCTGGAAGTGTCTGTTCAAATAAATATGGCAGAGGCAAAACAATGACCACTGAGCATTAAATCACGTACAAACACTCTTAATGACACACTCAGAACACACTAGGATGGATCTTAGGCAGCCGTCATTGAGGTTAATGCTATCTGCCTAAATGTGATAGACATCTTATCTCATAGGTTGACAATAGACAATTTAATTTGTAATCTAATAAACTTGAGCCAGTCTTGTCCTTTTTACAAAGAATAAGAATACGATTATTTCACATCTGATGATTATAATAATCATGTTGCTCCCATTTCTCACCATAGACTTAATTCAGAGCTAATTCAGGAGATATTCCAGAACATTTTGAAATGTTTGCTGTCCTTTCCAAGTTTGTTGATGAAACAGATGAAATGGGGATGAGGAGAATTGCTTAAATTTAAGTGTCTGGATGGACAGCTTGATTTCCTCCTTTCCCTTAAAATCTAATTTAACTGCAAAATTCAGGTCCATTTATACTGAATCCCACTGAAACCTGACAATGGGAAATCAATTAAAATATTATAAACAACTAAACAGTAAAGATCATTTGTTCATGATAAGTTTGACTGCACACTGACTAGAGGAGTTGCAGGGAAGAGTCAAATGAGGGAAAATCAAACTGCAAAATGTTTATCGGAGGTAAAAGAAAAAAAAAAGGCTGAGTTTTGGTTAAGAAATGGATTAACAAGTAAAATTTTTTCCAGAGATGAAAAAACCAGTGGGCGTGTGTGCAGAAATGCCACACTGAAAGACCAGACATATTTCATAGCTAACAGTAAGCCAGCCAAGACTATTAAGCAGCAGGCACATGGACATACATGCACTTTATGACACTGACAATAAGTTAGACAGGTCTGAATGAGATCCCATAAAAGTCACCATCGGAGCTGTTTTGTTGTCAGGGACTGCCTATCAGCCTGTATTATGGGTAACACTTTGTGTTGAGGCCAGTTCAGTAGGAAGGTAACAGATCCAACAGCCCCCTATTAGTGTGTGAGTCAGTGGTGAAAGGCAGAGGGGAGAGGCAGTGAGAAAGAGAGACATGAGTCCGGACTGGAGGCCTTACCCTGGGGCTGGGGTTGACAGGTGGAGCCCCACTGAGGCGGGTGGGGCTCTTTGCCTGTAGCTCTGTCCGGCTCCCCCGGCCCCGACAGGCCCAAGCCCAGGCCCACGGGGAAGGAGAGGTGCTCAGCAGAGGCAGAGGTGGTGGCAGCTGCAGCAGCAGGGGGTGCTGTGGAGGGAGAGGGCACACCAGGAGCCTGGGATGAGGAGGGGGGAGACGAGACGGAGGAGGAAGACGGAAGTGGAGCTATGGGTGAGGAGAGAGGGGGCGTGGCAGGTGGGGGAGGTGGGGTGGGGCAAGAGATACCAATAGGGGTGTGACTGTGCAAGATGGTCACGGGAGAAGGTGCAGGGAACATGGGTGGGCCGTTGGGGGCCGGCGAGGGTGGCTTCTGGGTGAGAGGGGAAGGTGCTGCGATGGGGATGAGTGGCCGTGGACCGGCAGCCTTCCCTGGGGGGCTGCTTATCATGACAGGGGGTGAGGGGGGCAGGGGAGTGAAGTTGCAGGCTGACCACACCACAGACTTGGGTGGTGGAGGTGGGGCTGGGGCGGGAACTGGAGCAAGAGCAGGAGGCGGGGCTTGCTGTCGCCTCGGTACTGTGGCGTAGTGAGGCAGGACTGGGTGGAAGGCAGAACCGAGTGAGGTGGCAAATCGGGAGGCTGAATGCCTTAGAGGTGGGGTTGGGGGAGTGGTGGAAGAGGGTGATGGCGTCCCAGGAGCTGGGTAGGTGGGTGTGGATGGAGATACAGGTGTGGATGACGTCCTGTTGTACTCCTGAGGCGTGGAAGTGTACAGGGTACTTTCGAAAGCTTAATACACGCCATGTGAATGGACAAACCAAGGACAAGACAGGACAGAAGGGAGGGAGCGACGGAAGGAAGGAAAGAAGGCCGGAAGGAAGCAGCCATCATGCACACAGAAGGGAAAGACAGCAGGTCAGGAAAGAGAGAAGGAAGGAGGGAGGGAGGACAAAAGAGAAGGGAGCAGATGAAGCAGGAAAAACAGCACAGAGCTTTACCAAAGTTTTTTTCCAGGTTCTGTGTATTTTCGTGGACTGAGGTGATGCTACTGTGTTAGTAGACAGGTGTTAGCACTGTGGACAGCGCCAGAGACACAAAGCTTTCACAGGGTTGTTGGCGAGAGAGAAGAGGGGGAAACAAATGGAGGAAAATCAGAGGAGCAACAGTTTACCATGTAGCACACAGCCATAGAAAAGTAACCAAGTAGATGCAATTCATCAGCAACGTCATCAAGCCTGCTCAATCTGCAGAGGGACATCAGATCGTATAGCACCCAACAACGCTTATCAAAACAAAGGAAGACAACAGGAGATTTAAAAGTTGATCTCTTTGAGTCAGCTTTTGAATCCCAAAATGCTCCATTGGAACTCTTTACAAGTATGTTCATCCTGTAAAGTTTCTAGTAGTTGGCCATGTTTGTGGCAGGACATGGCTGAAATGAATTGTAAAGAAGACGACAGTACATTCATACACAGATGTCTTTTATCCAATCAAAGTTTAGTTGCAACCTTGGCACCTGGGAACTTATGCACATATCACGACTTGCCGCTTATCTTTGACCTTGTCCAGACTGCCAGTCCATTTGTTTTTTGGGCTATCCAGATTGTATCTTGATTTATTTTCACCTCAGTCTTGAGACCAAAAAAATGTGCATGAAATTTCAGGTCGTTATTTAGTAGAAACCACTACACAAAAGAACAAACTAGGTTGAACACAGGCTGAGTCATGTTTTTGTCATTTACCTGTTCAGTCTAAGAAAATGTTCATCTTGACCTAAGCTTGACATAAGCTATTCAATCACGCCTCACTTCACTTGGCATGTTTTAGTCAAGCTAATGGCACAGATCTAGGAATGGCAATTTTGGTCCATCTGTTGGTCCAAACTAAAATAAATAAACATCTACTTGATGGACTGACATGAAAGTTTGTACAGGCATCCACGATGTCCTGAGGGTGAATCAGATTTTCATGAGTGATCCTGACTTTTCATCTAGTGCCAGCAATATCAAAACTTATATTTTTCCAATCCTTTGGTTTTTGACCTGCACAACTAATGACATCCTCATCAGCCTCAGCTGTACATTAGGTTCAGTGCTCATTTGCAAATACAGTTAACTACGATTGAAAACCCTGGTAAACATTATACCTACGTAGCATTGCAAGCTTACATACTGCTATCTACATTTAGCTCAGTACTACATCCAATTACAACCTAAAATCAGTGCTATCATGGCTGATATCTTTTGTGAGGTGATGTTGTTAATGATGGTGCAACTGAACCCAGCTGGCCAACATCAGACCCCTCTCTCCTGTGTCTACAACAGCAAATGTTACTGGCATCTTGTACTGTGTATTTCCAGTACAGTGGGTGGTGTTGGGGTTGGTTAGCAGTGCATTATTATTATTTGGCAGTCTTCTTTTAATTTCACTATATCCACCTCTCAACTTCACAGATCTTAGTGATATTTAACAAGGCCTTCCTATATTGTTTTGAAATGCCTCCTCTGTTTTATTGTGTGTTTATCCTAGCTGAGTTGAGCCCTCTCTATCTAATTACCTTGATTGTGTTCTTACTACCGTTACGCTTAGTGTAGCCTGGACAGTGTTGTATGGAGTGGCCATATGTTTTCTGTGTGTGTGGTGATGGTGTAAATTTGTTAATCCTCCGGTCACCTTCTGCTCCACTTCCCCTTGCTTGTGATGTAATTCTACACACTCCTGCAGTCCTTATTCTCATGACTGGATTTCATTTTTTGCACTGACATAATATTCAGACTTTTATTTCTTATACAGTTAATTGCATGTTCTTCTGGGCACAGTTTCTGGCTGCATCCGAAATTCCATACTAACATGCTATTGAGTATGCTAAAACAGTATGTGCGATTTTTTAGTATGTCTGAAACCTTAGTATGAACCCAATAGTACGTGAGGTGCATACTATTTCTGATAGATATTACAGTATGCAAGCACTGGACACTACGCCGGCATAAATATCCCAAGGTGCAATGCAGCGGTGACGACAACAACAACACAACAGACAATGGCGGACAGCGACCAATGCAGTTCTGGTGTAACGTCTGACATTATAACTCTTCAATTTAAGTTTCTAAAAGTAGCCATTTAATTAACATTAGCTCCTTAGTTAACTCAGTTAACATTACAACCACAACAGTGTGTCATCATAAGTGAAACCTTATACTTAAGTAAAAGCCAAATAAAACATGTTTTACACGAGTTTTATTGCAGATTGCTGGTGGAGGTGAGGTTGACACGGGTTACCACGGTTATGCGTCTCCAATCCAACCGGCAAGAGTCTCTTGGGAAGTGCGTCACTTCCATGCTAAGCAGTGTGTCTGAAAAGATGCATACTACTGTTATTCACTCAAAAGTATGTTGAACGATAGTACACATATTGAGTATGTAGTGTATAGTATGGAATTTCGGACGCAACCTCTGTCTCACACTTAATTCTATATGGTTTAAGGAATATGTCCATTCCATTCGACCTATTTCCCCTCTTGCAGAGAACCTAAAATAACACACCAACTCATAGACTTGGTTCAAATCTGCACATACAGATGCATGCATAATCATATATAGCACAGTCATTTTCTTTCTCACATACACACCACCACCTTGACCTGATGGTGCTAGGTCAGATAAACACACACAAACATAGCAGGAACAGTACTGCAATTCACATAAACACCTAACCAACAGTCACAAGACAGATAAATGGATGGATTCATGAGAATGCCTGGCTCTTTTCCATTTCTTTTCTTCTCCCAGCTGAACATTCTGACAGCTCATGCTGAATTTACCATTTATCCTCTTCTAACTGGAGTCAATGTTCATGTTGTTCCACTCCACTCCACACTAAATTCCTCTCTTATACAACTGTTTTACAGTAACCTGTTCAGTTTGCGTCTTCCTCTGTCATCTGCTAATTTTTTCATCTTTGTTTCCATCAACACCTGCTCTTTACCACCACTAGCACGCTACTCATACTCTTCTTCTTTCACTAAATTCTGACCTTTTTCACCCATCTTCATCAGTCACCCCTCTGTAGCTTTGGGCGGGTCATGTGACAGAGGCCCCAGCTTTGCTCTGCCATTCCATAACAATCATCACACCATCGGATGTGCTGATTACACGGAGAGCTGGACACGTGCACACAAGAATATTACGCACACATGCACACACATGAGAAGACAGCAAATCCATACTGCAGCCAAGCTCCGCTGTACCAAACCAACTAGACTGTAGGGACAACTTCAACATAAAAAAGCAGGAACAGCAAAAAAAGCATGTTGGTCAAGTGGATCCACCAAACCCTGTTCAATAAAAAAAGATCTATATAACAGAATATACATCTGTATGGAACATCCATAACATAAAGTCTGAAAACACTGTATAGATTGAACACAAAATCAATGTCGAAGAAGTTTCAGATACATACTATTGTGCAGAGGTGATGAGTGTGTGTGCAACAGAGGATATGCAAGACAGGCTAAAAATAAACACACAGTTACTGAGTAGAGCTGATTTCTGAAGGGTCAGCAAAGGTAAAAGAATTATAAACTCAGAAGAGGGTCACCTTCACATTTTCAATTTTACGGTTAATGCCTTAGGTCGAGAAATGTGTCCGGTACTTATTTAGTTTGTAAGACGTACTCAGCAGTGTAAACGCACAGCAACATCTCAGAAAACACAGTAACAATTCTTTTAATTGTGCCCTCAGGGTTCCACAAGACATTTCAAAGAAATAGCTTTTGAAGTGGGGCTGTATGAAGTATTTATCCATAGTCAGTTTACCACCTACAGTTGACGGCAGTCTGCACAACACCCAGTTTGGAGAACCAGACTGAGTGTAGGAGGCTAAGCACTGAACTGCTATGGAAAGTGGCCACAGCCTTGTTGTGGTGTGTTGTGTCTTCTGAAATGTGATCATGGGTTCTAAAGTGTTGTTGTGAGTTTTGTGAAACATTGCATTCTGTGAAATGCTGCGTTTCCTGAAATGTGTTTTGACCATCAGGGCACTAGTTTGTAATAAAAAAATTGCTAAAACTAGAAAATAACAACTTATTTCAGCAAAAATGGGTGAGAGTGAACTAGACTTGTCAGTGGCTCCAAGGACAGCATGTCTTCAATTTTGAAAAGAAAGCATAAACACTTTAACTTATCAAGCGTTATTAGCAGGCACTTCATTGACTTCAGTGTAACTGTGTAACATAAGGAGCATTCATTGCAACCGTTGAAGTAAAACAGAAGATACAGTACAGATATACACACACACAGTTATCCTGTAAGAGAGAAACAGGACTATAAAGCATTAAATGTTAAATCACAAGCTCACAGCAAAAAGAACGTGTGTGTGCTCATGCATTCCTGTGCGATCCAGTGTGCTTGTTTTCTGGGTGTTCTGTTATTGTGTATGACATGTTAAAAGCTCCTGGAGCATTCGCATGCATGCATGCATGCATGCGCGCGCACACACACACACACACACACACACACCCCTGGGGGTCTCATCAGCCTTCTTCATGATGATGTATTTTTAGCCTCTGAGTAACACCACTGAACTGCTGTGTCTGCCTGTGTGTTTGTGTTTATGCATGCATGGTAATAGGTTGATCATGGTACTGAAGCGTGTCACACAATTGCCCTCCCTACTGACCCAGTCCTTAAATTTAGCAGATTTCCCTTCCTGTCACATGACCACAGCCTGATTCATTACAGCTCCAGCTCCTCATCAGAGTGGTGTGTGTCCCACCTGTGGCTCCTTCTGTTCCCTGCTGCTGGATTGTGTGTGTTAAGATATTTTACCCATGTCTTAAACTGAGACGGAGGTAAGCTGGGAGTGTTCAAGAATTCAAAATGAGCTTTTTATGCTCTTAACTGCAGATATTCTAAGTTCACCGGCACAGGTGATATCAAAGTGAGATTTTTAAGAAGAATTTGCTGGAAACTATTTCCTCCCACACCAAGCTGTTCTGCACACTATCACAAGTACGTCTTCATTATATTTTTGGTTGTGTGTGTGTGAAGCCAGAAGCTATGTGTGTGTGTAATTGATGTAAGAGCTAGCAGTGTTTTCAAAAATAATGCAATCACCCAAGTCACGTGCAAAGACTCACACATTCATTTCCCCCATCCCCCAGTGTCTTAGCAATCTGTTCATAGCGCCTGTCCTGCCTATGTGCAGATGAGCAGAGTGTCCTAGCACTGACTGGGAGAAGAGACAGAAAACTCTCCAATCAGAAGGTATCCACCTCCAATGCAGCATTCTCCCTCTAGTGGCCTTTTTGAACTGTTTTGGACTGAGAGCAGCTCACTTTATTGGAAGCATGTTCATCTGCAACTTTAGAGTGTCACTAGACTGGGTGTGAGACAATTTTTATATCATATTCAAGCACAATTCATGGCTCAGTATTAGGAACTACTCCAAGCAATAGACAGATTTACTGGACATGGATTGAACCTAAACTAAGGACACTTTCAGTCGGCATATCAGATGAATATTGAACATGTTTTTAACTCCATACATTAGTATAGAGGATGTTTTATGTTCACAGTTCACACTGTACTGGATGTTGGTAAAACATCAGTACATATAAAATAACAATCACAGGCTTGGAAAAATGTTGTGATGTTCATTTGAGAAATGTAACTGGGACGTTGCTCTAAAGGCCGTTTGACTGACATGCATTACAGCATGTATTGTAAAACTGCAAATAACACACTTCAGAAAGAAAAAGACTAGAGGGCTCATGAAGTTCATACAAAATGTGTTGAAGGTGCTCTTTGGTAGGGAACACTTGAGTAAAAAAAGAAAAGAAAACCCAAGGCACTTTTCTGGCAAAAATGTTAAAAAGACTTTATTTAGATGGCTATTTAATACTGAAATAAAATTAAAAAAATACAAAGCCTGGCACCTTTGGTCATGAGCTGAGATCAGGAACCATTAGTAGGACACTGCCTTGAGGATCTCAAGCAGCAGTCAGGCACATGGGGAGTTGGCAAATCAAATAGTCAGGAGCCAGAACATTCAAGGCTTTAAGAACAAGTGGTAAAATCTTAAAATCAATTCTAAATCTCAGAGGTAACCAGTCAAGCGCAGCACTGATTGGTGTAATGTGTATGTGTGTCTTTGTAGGATGTCGTATGGGATTGGGACACACTGAAACTCATCTCAGTCCAAGCATCAGCATCACAGTTCTTACAGATAGAAATATGAAACTTTCTCCATTCAAAATTTACTTTGGAGAGAATTTAATAAAGGAAGGGAGCTTCTTATTCCATGTAGACTATAGCTGATGTATATATGCGGTGTGCAGTCTGCCTTTGTCAAGTAGTACACAAGTGAAACTAGTTTTCTTATGCCAAACAAGCATCAGAATAATATCTTCAAATTTAAAGATATTACAAATAAACAATAGTCCAATAGTCTCAATATTGCCCCTAAAACTCAAACCTAAGAGTGTGTGTGTGTGTGTGTGTGTGTGTGTGTGTGTGTGTGTGTGTGTGTGTGTGTGTGTAAGTGGGAAACTAAAGTACATCACTCACCAGCATTGGAGATGCGTCTCCCTCTCTCCCAGTCCTGCTGCTCTCTGTCCAACTGCTCCTGCTGCTCCGTCTCCATCCGCTCTCTCTCTGCCTTCTCCCTCTCCAACAGCTCACGCTCAGCATGCTCCTGCTGCTCTCGCTCCACTCGCTCCCTCTCTGCCTGCGCCTCCCTCTCCTGGCGTTCCCGGTCCTGACGTTCTCGCTCCTGTCGCTCACGCTCCAGCATCTCTCGCTCCAGGCGCTCCCGCTCCTGATGCTCACGCTCCATATCCTTCTGCTTCTGCAGCTCCTGAAGCTGCCTGGAGGAGGAGAGAAGAGGAGAATGATGACAGGAGCAAAGGAGATGGGAGGACAGAAGAGAGGAGGTGAGGAGAGGAGTGGTTGACAGGAGGAGACCAGAGGAGAGGAAAGGAAAGGTTAGGAAGAGAAGAGCAGAGGAAACAAGATAGGAGAGGATGACAGGTGGAGGAAGGGAGGAGAGAAGGGAAGAGGGGCAAATGGCAGGAGAAGGCAGAAGATGAGTGGAGAAGAGAGACAAGAGAAAATAAAGGCGGGGAAGAGAGCAGAGGACAGGAGTAGAGGAGACAGTAGAGGAGAGGACAAAACAAATTAATGCTAAATTCTCAACATACCAATTGTATCTAGTGTCTCTTCTAAAATGTCACAATATAACTGATCTTTGACCAGCTTACACTGAGACAGGTCCAGAAGTCATCATATGATCTTTGTCAAAGACGTAAACTTCCACCAGTGATTTTAAGAGACAGATAAGGACACAGATAGAAGAAGGACGGGTGTGAGGAAGAAATGATAAAGACAAGCACAATGGGTGAAAGGAGGAGGAGAGTGTCAGCCTGTCTTGATCCCCCTGATCCACAGGTAATTACTGTTGTCATTATATAAAGCATGTCATTATGTAAGAATTGCTCTTAGGCACAATGGCCATGCTCTTATGCAACCACAGTTAGTTTTTCTAAACTTTGGGTACATTAAAAAACACACACATTGAGTTCAGGATGGCCCGTGGCGGAAAGCCTCCCTTGGCTGCACCCTGTTCCAAAGAGTGTGTCTGAGAGGACAAATATAGAAAAACAGAGGCAAGGATAAAACTCTCATTTTTTAATTTTAATGTAAAATGTGATGTTTATGATTCTGTAGTATGGTGTGTTCAGGAAGGGTTTCCTGCAGGTTCTCAGCACCAAATTGTGACTGCAGATCCCAGTTTGCTCACTAGGTGTCAGCAGAGGGCAGCAGTGGAGGAACCGGTGCATGTGTGCCACTTCAGCAGCAGCAGTGGAGAGAAACTGTGAGCTGTATGTGTGTGTGTGTGTGTGTGTGTGTGTGTGTGTGTGTGTGTGTGTGTGTGTGTGTGTGCGCATGTGTGCACATGTGAAAATGACTCAATGCCATTTCCAGTTTACTATGTGTGAAATCTGGTGAAAACACTGTTTTGATCCCTGTGGGGAAACTGCACTGCTGTTACACCAGTTTTTACAAGAATATCCAATGAGAACATGACCAAATAAAACAACAGAGGTTATAAATGCAACTCGGATTCCATAGATGTAGCAAAGACTGACTAGAACTGTGACTACAGCTTTCACAGGATGCAAACAGTGGTACGAAGTAGAAATCAACAGCAACATGAGCAGAGCTTGAGCAAGCGGAAAAGTCTAATGTGCTTTATGGAAAAAAAAGTACAGTATAAAATAAATATCTTAATTCAAGATTCAAGACACAGAAAGGAAAAATACACCTGTCCATACTCACATTAACAAGTGTGTGTTTAGATGAATAAAAGAGAGCTACACAGTCTGTCCTTCATCACAACAACTGACAGGTAGTGTGAAGGATTTTTATAAACAAATAAAAAGTACAGGAAAGGTGTGTTTGTGTGTGTTGGTATGAATGAGGGAAATAAAAAGAGAGAGCACAAAAAGAGGGGGAGGGCAAAACTGTGGGAGGTTGTAATCAGTCAGGTTCTCTCTCACACACACACACGGTTCCCAGGACATTTCATTTAATTGGGAAGTGTCAACTGTTATGTCACATTCTATGATTTACTTGGTCATAAATTGCATTGGCTGTAAATAAGTGAGCATTACATTCATAAATTACACAAGCAGGCGGAGATATGATGGGAACTGAGGCTAAATTCCAATAAACACTCTCTCATTCTCTCTCTCCCATACACACACACAAACACACACACACACACACACACACACACACACACACACGCACCAAGTCAAATCCCATCATGTCACTCATCCTGTTCTGCTGAAAGCTGACTCACAGTTAAAAGTCACTCATCAGAATAAATGTTGCTTAATGCAAACACACTCCTTGTGGCCTGGTGACACACACATAAACCTCACTTCACCAGTGACACAAACACACATCTCTTGACTTGTCTGGACTGGCAGGTTTGTGTTCCCAAGGTATGCTTTGGGAATAGTTGTTCTCATGCATCAGGCTGCTGTGACAAAGCCTCCTGCTTCCTTTGAGTCACTAAACAACAGACAAACCAATATATCATCATGTCTGTGTCAATTACACACCTGCACTTCATCACATGACTCCAGATATCATTGTCTTTTTGCCTAATTCAAAAGCTACATTTGGCAGGATGATGATGATATTTATGTGTGTAGACAGTTGGCATTAGTCTGTGCAAATTAAGTCATCAAGAGAGTTGGCACATACTCAGCTACTTTCCCAGGCGGGTGTCAAATAGACAAGGAATAGGATCTTAATAGAACTTGAGAAGTTGATTATTCCGTGTATAGATAGTGGCTTTCTGTATCACATTTTCCTCCATAATCCAAAACACATTGGATACAAATGTTGTTGGAGTTTTGACCCCTTGAGACCTTTACTGACTGCACCTTGGAAGTATGTGAAGTTATGGCAGAAAACCCTACTCTGCTTCATTGGCAAATTTCTTCATTGCACATGCATTGACCAAGAGCTCAATACATCAACTTGGCCTCCAAATTCCTAGACTCCAAACTGACTGAGCATCAATTAGTTGTGCCAGAACAAGTTCAATCCATAAAGGCCGTACCCCGCAACCCACAGGACCCAAAGGATCTGCTGGCAACGGCCTGGAGCCAGTCACCACAGGACACCCCTAGAGGACCTCCTTTCATATTCACTTTTGGAGCTTTAAGAGTCTACATGCTGCCAAGAATCAAAATGACTGTGTAAGAACTAAGTGGGTAGCACGTTGGTGTTAGTCTGTGCTCATTAGCGCTTCATGTGTCTCCATTTACAATATTGAGGGTTTAACATAATCTCTTATTTGGTCCTTTCTGATAGTAAATGACTGCATCTAAAGTATAATCCTCTCTCTGATGTAACTTTAAAATGTTTCTGGGTCCAAATGCTACTTCCTTTCCTCAGCTCTACCAAGTCTACGTCCACAAATATGGATTTTCTGTTTCCAAAAACTGCTAAGACTGCAGCAAGGGTAAAACCAAACACTACGGTTTGCCTTCAGCATCAAGTCATTCATCACAAATGTGTCAGTCAGGGCTGTCGGGATAATGACGAGAGAAAGTTGTTTCATTTGTGTCCACTAATGTATATAATATAAAGAGGTTGTTAATTATGGAAATCTGAATAAAGAAGATGACTAACGTAGAAAAGTCAGGTGTAAAATTTGTCTTTTCAAGAACAGGTAATATTTTACCAGCCTTCTGTGTGCCCCTCTTCACACCTCTTCACCAAGAAGATGGTCAAATAAGCGTACTTACCCAGTGTGGTGTTTGCTTGCATTATGACTGATTCAAATGAATAGTAGCATCACTCGAGCTTATTCCCTCAAACCAGCAGAGCTTAGCTGTGACACGCCTGCAGAGAGCTCACATCCACATATCTGCTCTGCAGGATTATCCTGACCTATAAGATGCCTACCAGAGGTATGAAGGGTATGAAGATTATCTCACTCCCATATCTCCCATATCTTTTACAGAATACAGGATTGAGTTGAGCACAGCAGAAGAATTTTCCCCATCCAAGTCTGTCTTCTGTCTCAATTGACTCAGAGAGCGAGAACTCCAGGGGATGGAAAAACAGGCAGAATAAAGGGGATGATGGAAAGAATGAATAAAATTTAAAAGATTAGACTGGATCACAAACCTGACCCAAGACACAAGGCTTGATGGCTGCACACACAGGCAGGCACGCAGGCACACACACACACACACACACACACACACACACACACACACACTGCCCCAGTTCTCACAGTGTCTCAGTAGTTCAACGATGTAATTACAAAATTGCAGGTTTACCTGGATTTAGGGCCAATGGAAGCGTGGCAGGGCCACGTCTCAGAGGACTTTACAAACTCCTCTGAGGGCTTCCCCCATCTACAGTAATATATTCCCTCTGATAGCAAATTAGTCCTTGTGGATTCCTCTGCACTGTAAAAGCAGCAGAGCAGCTTCATGATTAAAATTAGGTCATGATGCATCGGTGTGATGGCGTTAAAATCAGCCTAACCAGGCAGATCAGAAGGGGTTCCACATTCCACAGACTCAGAATGCTCTTTTCTACGCTAAGATGGCAAAACTGCCAACAGCCAGCAGTCAATTGCTGGCAAGCTGTAGCTGCTACAGCTGGTACAATTTGTCAAGCAGCAAAGTTGGCTGGTAACTAACCATCGTTTATGTTCAACATCCATGTGAGGTTTGTAAAACAGAGTGAAAAGTTGGTGGAGTTTAGGGATTACAGGATGAAAAAAAAGAAGTTGATTGTGCAAGGCAGCTGCTGTCTACGAGTGTCTTGGCAACAGTGGTGATAAAGTGTTGGTCCGGATTCCCCACCCATAATAATCTTATGTGGCCACCATGCTTTAGAGGAGGTCATGTGGCATAGGTACCACTTTGAGATGTCTCAGCCTGCTCAGTCGTCCTCCTGGATCCACATGCTTTACATATATTTACTTATTTATTTATTAACTTATTCATAAGTTACTTGTATTAGATATTTTGTCATTGCAATCTGTATACTGTGATTTTATTGGTCTATTTGTATACACAATATCTAATGCATATGTGTCTGTCCTTGGAGAAGGATTCCTCCAATATGGCTTTTCCTGAGGTTTTTTCAATCCTGCTAAAGACTTTTTTGGGCTTTTCCTTACTTGAATCAAGGATCTAAGGACAGGGGCTGCTGTACACTGCACAGGTTGTAAGGTTACAATGCAATAAGATTTATGATTTTGGGAAAAATCCTTTGTTGAAGAACCTGACGAGTTTTGAAAAATGTATGAAAGAGGAGTTTATAGCCTCATTGAAAGAATAATGTATGACTATCTTAACTTTAGAAATGACCTTGCAGCAAGAGAAAGAAGTGAATTCACTGGAGTAACTGTTGTGTCAGATTAAAACACAGACCCACTGTGAGAGTCTTAGTATATTAGCTGAAAAGGCAAAATCAGCCTGTGTTTAGTGGGACAATGTGGCTGTTCTGGTGATCACTACAGCTGATGCTCCTCTTTAGAACTCCCTACAGAACTATTGAGCAGTTTCCAGTTCAGCTTCCTGGACCTGTTGCCGTTCTGTCTCCTTAACATCTGTGCTACCATGCCATCTGTTTTCAGAGGGACTTCTGCTGCAGAAGTTTTCTAACAAAGAAAGCTGGACTAAAGGAGTCAATGTAATTAGTCTTTTTCCTCATTTCACCCAGTGTGGTGAGAGGGTGGACTTGCTGAATCTACTGAACTTAGAGCAGAGAGGCAACCTCAGCTGTACTGATAACTGGTTCTACTGTTGTTTCCTTTGCTGTAATTAAATGGCTGTGCTGGCATTGATTAAAGTCTTTTAAGCTCAGGCTTTATAAACTCTCTGGCAAATTTACAATGGAAAGACAACATAGTTGTGACTTAACTGTTGTGGAATTCCGTCTTATAAATAAAACATTTTCAGCACTGGTGGCTCCTTTTATAACCTCCAGTGCAACACAAACTAGTGCACTGCCAGCAAAGACACACATGTGAGGTGCATGTGTGTGTGTGTTCTTTCTGATAAATCATGTGCATGCCTGTGTTTGTGAGTGTGGAAGTGTGCATGCAGATGGCCCAAAAGGGACAGTGAGACTGTCATTCACAATGAGTTTACTGCACTGTGTGGCTGTAGTGATAGGCGATAGTAACACCTACCTTCTCTGCACACACATTCCTGTGCAGTGAGAGCAGTGTTTCTCACTGCCAAAACTGTACAAGTACAACATACTTTCATTATGAGAAAACCTGCGTTCTTACCGCTCACTCTAGTCTGAACACAAGGTGGAAGTCAACGTGCTTGCAGTTACTTTCATTTAAAACAAAATAACATCAGTTATTTAAGATTTTAATATTTCTATTTCACTTCACCCCCACCTCAAAAGAATATTGCCATATACCAGTGCTAGGGATGTTGATGAGGGTTTTCAGTCATCCAGGTCATGCTAATTTTAAGTGCTGTATTGTAGTCAACTTGACGTGTTTCAGCTTCTTTCTTTCTCAGGTGTGAATGGTTGTTAAGCTGTCTGGGGAGGGAACTCAGTACTGCATTGTAGGTGGGTGATAAGTGATGCCTTAGGCCACCTCCTCTGTTCATTGCCTGTTGTTACAGTTTAACATAGGTGGATTCTTTTACTCCTTTGTCAAACCATTAGTCTTCTCTGGACAAGATGTTCACATTGTTGTCCTCAAAGGAATGATTTTGCTTCTTCAGATGTAAGTTGTCACACTCATGATGTCAAACTGCTGCCCCTATGTAGAACCACACTGTGCAGACTAGAGCCTGACATTTTCCTGTCAGTGTGGATGTTTGTTACAGTTTCAGAAGAAGACAACACAACTGCCATTTGCAATTCTTGTTCCACAAGGTTTTATAAAGGAGGGGAAAAGTCTACACATTCTTATCATTGCTGTGGAAAAGAAAATCATCCATCTCTGCTCACTACATCTTAGCCTTTCTTATTTTCAGGTGTGAATAAACTACAGGTTAGGAAATTATTTTTAAAATACTAAGATGGGAAATGATCCGTTAGCAGGTATGGGCTGAGGGATCATCCCTAACCAATGCCAATAAAGTGGAAAAACGTAAACTGTTGTTTTTTTTTTAGAGCAGATTTGTTGACTTGCTGAACACAGGTGTAGCTAATAAAATGACTAAATGCTGCAGTGCAGTTGCTGGAGGGGAGCCATCATAAATGTCATTAGTTCCACCTGTGCCTCTCCTGCTACATGATGAGCCAAAGTATTTGCTGTGAAAAAGGTTGATGATTCTGACATTTGGGAACAAGTGTGCTCTGAATAGGAATGAAGCAAAACAACATGCAAAGCACAAGATGTCAGTGAAGAAAAGAAAGAAGGAGATACCCCTTGTGTCTACTGTGTTGAAACTGCATTTGCAAAAACTTGTTTTAATCATGGGTGAGAGGGAACATTCAGTTCATGTTCTTGATAATCATACATCATCATATATGTGTTTTGTCTGGCCCAATTCCTGCTTTGACCTCACGCTCAGAGCGTTTCAGTCGCCTTTTTAAACCTGCACACGTGGATGCAGAACTTCACAACTGCCACTGGACTAGGCTTCATTAGATTTGACTATTTCTGGACTGAACAGGACCTGTTTAAACCTGATGGGTTACACTTGAATAGGATGGGCACCAGCAGGTTGATTCACAATCTCATCAACTTCACTGCGTTCAGTCTAAATTGACACTTTCCCCAGCTAGATCCTGCCCAGTGTCATCCCTAAACCCTGTTCCTGACAGTGCGGGTCAAGCTGATGCTGGATCTGTCTCTTCCATTGACTCTCTCACCCATGTTGAATCCTCTGTCAGCCCTGGTGCTGGTAAATGGTAAATGGTCTGCATTTTTATAGCGCTTTTCCAGTCTTAACGACAGCCCAAAGCGCTGTACAATACATGCCACATTCACCCATTCACACACACATTCATACACTGATGACGGAGGCTGCCATGCAAGGCGCCAACTGCTCATCAGGAGCAATTTTGGGGTTGAGTATCTTGCTCAAGGACACTTCGACATGAAACTAGGGGGAGCCGTGACCTTCCGATCACTAGACGACCTGCTCTACCCACTGAGCCACAGCCGCCCCTGGTGGTGCTTGTGCTGGTGATGATGGTTTTATCAAGTCACTTACTCCTGTTAGGATTCCTGTTAGGATCACTGAAAGGCAGTGTGCACTACCAACATCCACTCAAAGTCCACACAGAAAAAACCTCATCACAGTTAAAACCACTTTTTTAATCCCTGCTTTTAAATCAGTTCATTTTTGCTTACTCACTGTAAGGTAAGGTTCCTTGCAAATAGGTCTTTTATCTGCCAGGATTTTTATCATGACAAACAATAGTAACTTTTTTTTTTTTTTTTTATCATCACAGAGTCCTGGAGTAATCTGGATGAATGTGCCCCTCTCACTGAGTCTTCCCCCCCAGATTATTTATTTTTCCACCAGCCAAGAATGACAGGCCGAGGAGGGGGGGGGGGGCTTGCAGTAAAACACAGAAATGATTTTAACTGGTCTCAAGTCCCGCTTGGCTGCTCCTCTACCTTTGAGTGTCTTAGCTGTTTTTCAAAGATTCTATGTGTTTTGATTTACCGACCCCCTAAACTCATTTCCGGTTTTATTCAGGAATTTTAGACCTTTTGTCAGTCATCATGTTACAATATGACAGAGTTCTCATTCTTGGTGACTTTAATATCCATGTCTGTTGCCCTTCTTCCTCCTCGTTTACCTCTTTTATCAAACTTTTAGGTTATTTTAGTTTGACCCAATATGTGAAGCAGCCCAGCCATGACAAAGGGCACACACTTGACCTTGTGCTCGCCCATGGTTTCTGTGTGGATGAAGTGAATTTGGTTGATTTTGTCGTCTCCGTTCACAAGGCAGTGCTTTTCCAGGTTCCGCTCTTCACTGTCCATTCCTCGCTTCAGTCAAGCTTTTATGTCCTCAAGCACGGTTCTTAATACAGGTGAACTACATGACCTCACCGTAGATGAACTTGTCAGTGGTATTAACAGCTCACAAATGTTTTAGACTCTATAGCTCCGGTCAGACTCAAAAAGCTGAAACCTCATTCTCTGCCATGGCTGAATGAAGAACGAAGAATTTTAAAGAGACGATGCAGGATGGCAGAGAGGAAATGGAAAAAGGACCAACTCCGTGTCTCCCTTGTATCTCTAAAAGAGCTTATGTTCACTTATCAGTGTACAATCAGAGAAGCAAGAAACTACTATTTTTCTGACAGTTGGTCCAGACATCTTAGCCATTATTAACTGCTCTTTGTCTACCACTTACCTTTTGACACAGTGGACCATAATGTCTTAATCAGCCGTCTGAAAAATTATGTTGGTATCATTGATGTGGCTCTGGATTGGTTCATCTCCTATCTGTCCAACAGGTCATTCTCTGTAAGGCTTGGAGAAGCCTCCTCTTCTTGTGCCCCTCTCTTCTGTGGGGTCCCTCAGGGGTCTATTTTGGGTCCCCTCCTATTCACTGTTTACATGCTACCTCTTGGGCAAATCGTGCATAAACAAAATATTGATTTCCATTGCTATGCAGATGATATACAGTTGTGTGTCCCACTACAGCCTGGTAAAACTGATGTTTCTTGTATTTTGTCCTGCCTTGCTGAGATAAAAAAAATGTTCTGCAGTTGAATGGCTCCAAATCAGACGTTGTTATAATGTCCCCTCTGGCCCCAGCACTAGTGACATTACCAATCTCTCCTCTAGTTTGGGTGCTTTATCTAACAATTTTTTTGAAAAGAGGCCCATAATCTCAGTGTCATCTTTGACTCAGAATTATCTTTTGATACTCAGGTGACTAAAGTGGTGCAGTCCTGCTTTGCCCAACTGAGACAGCTAACGAAGATCAGGACATTCCTGTCCTCTGCAGACTTAGAAAAGGTCATCCATGCTTTTATCTCCTCAAGACTGGACTACTGTAATGCACTTTACTCTGGTATCAGCAGGCGAAACATCCAAAGACTGCAGCTGATACAAAATGCTGCTGCTAGGTTTTTAACACGTACTAAGAGATGTGACCACATTACACCAATCCTTTCTACTCTTCACTGGTTACCTGCGAGTTTTAGAACTGATTTTAAGATTTTCTTAATTTTCTTAATCTGAGGGTCAAGGAGATGTGATTTGGTTTAATTTTTCAGATTCCAAAGACTAACCTCCTGTTGGCTTGACAGATGACTGTAAAACATCTGTTGAACAGCAACTGTGGTCTGCTCGATTAATGTCACTTCAGGTCGACCAATGATCAGTTTCGTAGCCAGAAGATATCAACATGTCTCTTTGCTGTCCAGCCATACGTCCTTACAGTAATCAGTACACAAACTTGTTCATACACATCTAAATGACAGCCAAATATTCTACTTCTGGACTATGGAGCCTCAAGAAGGGCACACCAGGAACATTTGCATTATCTGGCAAAAGAACGATTAAAACATACTGAGCGTGGATGGACAGGGGAGAGGCGGACGTTTTGTAAGTACATTAGAAACTTTTTGGCACTTTGTCACCATTGGAATCAACTGTAACTAACACAGTTTGAGCAAACAAGAAACTTTTAACAGTCACCTTTCAAATCTATGTAGATGCAGATTTGAGTAGACTAACCCTTCATATTTTAAAAAAAATTTTTGTGTAAAGTTAAAATCGAGGGCAGATAATGTAAACATGAACTATTAACAGTTGTCAATAATTGTTGCAATGACTGTCACATTAAATGCCCTGTCTGCACTGCCTCTGATGGGAGAACCTAAAACTGATTACTCATGCCTCCTCATCCCTCTCTGCCTTGCAGGGAAATGTCATAGGATTCAAAGCTGTGAAAAGCCACCTGCACGCTTTAACTGGCGTCTCACTTGCCTCCTGACAAGAGTTGCCAGGGAAACCGTTGCTAAGGGAGTGTGGGTGGTGGCACGGCCTGAATCCCTGCACACAGACATACATGCAAATGCACACATATTCCTTTTTTCTCTTTGCAACAACTTACTATGACTGAGTTCAAGACTCTCTGAGTCAGAAAGGATTTGGCTTGATATTAGAAACATCAAACGTCTCACTGTCGAAATTAAGAGAAGGAGGGCAGCTGCATAGACAGAATGCAAATAACACTACAATAGGATCTCTAGTAAGGTTATGAAGATCAAAGGTTTGCAAAGGCTCTCCAATACAGTTCATTACTTTAGATTAACAGCTGAGTGTATTAGCTACACAAATGATGAGAAGAGACAAAAACTGTCGTTATATATTTATATATGTAATATAACAGTATATTAAAGTCCTTTTGATCTGCCCCCCACCTTTGGAAAGTCTCTCCCACCAGACAACAGTTAACTGTGCTTTTCTGCAGCTACTGGATCTAAATTTAGGTTAATAAATCCTTTATTATGCATTTAACTATAATTTTGCAGCTCCATTTAGATTAGCCACAATGTAGTTTGGGAAAAATATAAATGATCAATATATACAGTATTTGTATATACATATATACATATATTTATATACACAGAGACAGAAGAGTCAGACCACTGATGAAAATATTCTCTTTTGCAGTCTTTGAGAATGTATTACTATTTTATTCATTCTTTGTCTTCAAGTAATTCTGTCAAAGCTTTGAGGTGTGTTTGGGCTCATTATACTGCTGCAGTGTGAATCCTTCTTCAGAGAGTGTAACATTATTGGAAGGTTGCTATGTAACACTCTCTGAAGAATCTCCTTGGTCAGGGTGGAATCAATTCTGTGCAGGGGTCCAACTCCAGACAAGGCAAAACAGCCTCAGACTTGAACCTTCCCACCACCACCATGTTTACTGTGGGTTCAAACTCTGTGGTGTCATTCTCTGTCATTCCTTTTATCCATCTGACTTTCAGGGAACAAAGCTTGATGTATGCATGCTCTGAGGGTGTTGTCACACTTTGGATACAGCTGATCCAGTTTCTTAAAAGTGTTGTAGACTTCAATATGCTGCCATCTTACAAACCTTTAGTTTAGCCATGGATGGACATGATTTAATACTGCAGCGGCGAACCCAAACACACCTCAAATCTTTACAAGAGCTACTAAAAGATCAAAGAAGGCTGATTGCATGCCATCATTAAAGTCTATAAAAAACAAGATGATGTAGCATTCATGGTTATTCACCTTTTCACTCCAAAAAAGCTGCAGTGAAGACAAACTTGAGGGATTTATCCAACCAACCATTTGACCTTAAACAGTGATAATGAAACAGAACAACACTACATCACACATGAACTAAATGATTACAAAACTCAACAAGGAAGAAAGGAGAAATAGATCACCAGCAAACATAGTGGACTGAAATGAAACATCTAATACAAGAAGTTTAAACACAGAAAGTGAGAATGTAGCAGCCCTCCCCACCAGTCTTAATGGACAGGTGTCTTCAGTGCAGTCACCATCAATGCATCACAGATTGTTCAATAGAGATATGCACACTTTTGTCCCACAAGGCAGCCATTAGTTAATCCAGAGTTCCCCATGACACATTATGACACAAACATGCTCGCTTTGTTCAGTTCCATCCTGATAGTTCAACTTTCTACAATTACAAACAACAACAGATATTGTATTCAAATATGTAATTCATGACTCTCAGACACTAAAGTTTCACATACAGCATGCCGATGAAGAATGTTGCTCTCAAAAGTAGCATCCATTTCCAATTCAAAGCAACTATGAGGGTGTGTCACAATCAGGGAGAATATTGCCTATTCCTATGAAGTTGTTATAGTTATTTTTAATGCATGTCACTGGGTCGAAATCCAACTTATCTAGGTTGGATAAGTTATAATATTATAATAATTTTTTTATGGCAGAGCGCTGAGGATGCCCGAGGGAAGATGCTGCTCTGTAGTCTGGTGGTACTGCAAAACAAAAGGTTCAGTTTTCTTCACCGTCATATTCCAGATAACCTGCAAACAGCTGTGTTTAAAAATTTTAAATAGTATTGAAAATATGTTGCATTTTTCTTTCACTCCTATTGTCCACAGAAGCAGCCCGAATCAAGGAAAAAGTCCTTTCCTTTAAATAAATTAGCGAGTAGGGCAGCGGTCCTCAATAGGCGGCCCCCGGGCCGCATCCGGCCCGCCGGCCTCCTGTTTGTGGCCCCTGAACTACAATTCCTTCACTATGTGTTTTGGTTGGGTCAGCACGTGTATACCGGGACTTGTCTCCATGCCAATGATACACAGACAGAGCGCAACTTTTAACTTTCACTTTCGTTTTCGGAGCACTTCGCGTATTCACATTTTGCTGGTGGTAAGAGATTGAATATGGCGTGTTTCCAAGTAAACTGTTATGACAAAGTGGACAGTGATAATCGGCGACTCGCAGACATAGGATCTTCGAAGTTGCATTTATTCTGCCTCCAACCGGGACAATCTCCACGTATCTGACAGTGCAGCGGTTTTAAATCCTTCGTCTTACTTTACCACCTCGCGCAGTTTGACAAGTTTTAGCTAACGTTAGCGACCTCGTATATATTCAATGTTACAATGCGTGTAACGGACGGGGAGTTTCTCCCGGCAAACACCCTTTCACTCACGGTGCCAAAATTTGTATCATCCTTGTTAAAACACCATTTAATCACAGAACAAATGACGTGAAATAACCCACAACCATCTTACATATCATCTTATTCACAAACACATTCACGAACCATAATTACACCAACAACAACAGAATACCCAAGATCCATTGCGCCACAGTCCACAAGTGGCGTTACAATATGCCAGGAGAAGCTGTGATGAAGATTTCCAATTTGAAATGGCATTATGAGACGAAGCATAGGAATTTTGAAGAGACATTTCCTCAAAATTCAGAGATAAGCACAACACAAATAAATGCACTGAAATCGTCATATCAAGCTGCAAGCAGGATTCTTGTCACATCTATGTCACAATTAAATAAAATAATGCATGACTGAAGTGATGGTCACAATGTTTGAAGGCAAACAAAAAGAGGAAATATTCAACTACGTATTTTAAATTATGTTAAAATGGAAAGTACATTTTATTTTAGTTCGTATTTTGTTGTTTAGAATGAAAAGGACATTTTGTTTTGAATATTACAGTATTATTGCATGTGGCCTGACCGACCTCAATACATGGACCTCTGAGTCATTCAAAAAAATCTTTGTGGCCCTTTAAGATTTGTATTTGAGTACCCCTGGAGTAGGGTAATCAAGGTCATATAATACATACAAGGTCATCACCATGGCAACCGGAATCGAGAGGACGCTGGCGCGAATATCGCCGCTTCTCCATCCACAACAAAACAACTTTTTCTGCTGAAATATGAAAGCCAAACTGTCTAAGCTCTAGAGCTGCGCTACAAACTTTGAAGACTGCACACCTGAACGTCTGGCTCTGGTGGACTCACCTTTCTCAGCTGGTCCGCTGTTAGCCAAGCTAATTAACCGTTGGCAACGCTAACTTCCAAACCGGCGTTCTCAGTTCTCTGTGGGCTATCCAGCATTACTCCGTTGGTCCTATCTCCTCTACAACCTCAGGATTGTTTACCACCTGGCTCCTGTATCACTCTCCTCTGCTGCTGTGGTCTCCCCCGAACTGCGAAGATGTTGGTTGGTCGCTGCTCCGCCGCTGCTGAAGGGGTCTTAAAATACTCAGCGCTGGAGCTCCTGGACCTTTGCTGTAAGTTCTCCCCAAACCCCATCACTAGGATTAAATCTCTTGGTCTCCTTCGTCGCCCCCGCTATATGCACAGGGCCTCCAGACGCAAGTTTAGGACAGACAATGCTTTTCCCTGCAGCGCTGACAGCGGTGCTGCTATTCCCTCCATGCTGACTGACAGGCACTCCATCACACCGGCTCAACGTCATCTAAACCAACCACAGGTGCGCACACTAAGCTATCTGAGACCCTTGGCTTGTGTGAATGGTGCTGTTTCCTCCACATCCACTGCATCAGCATCTGTGATCAACACTGCCGCTTTCATGCTGCTAAATCCACGTTCACTAAACAACAAAGGATTACTCATCCATGACATCATCACAGACAGGAAAATTTACTTTCTCTGCCTAACTGAGACATGGCAGCATCAACAGTACTTCTTTACTCTGAATCAAGCCACTCCTCCAGGCTATGTTTACATTCAGAAGCCCCGCTCTGAGGGCCGTGGTGATGGGCTGGCAGTCATACATTGAGCCGACATCTTGGTTAAACAACTTCCAGTGCTGAATGTCACCTCATTTGAATGTGCAGCCTTCTCTCTGGCTGGGCATACACAGCTGCAGGTTGTCCTCATCTACCGCCCTCCAAAAGCCTCCTCCACCTTCCTGTCTGAGCTGTCTGAACTACTCACCTCCATCTGCTCTATATCTACATCTACACTCCTGCTGGGTGATTTCAACATCCATGTGGACTCCACCAGCTGCCCCTTTGCCTCTGAATTCCTGTCACTCCTGGATTGTTTCAACATCACTCAGCATGTTAAAGGTCCCACTCATGTCAAAGGCCACACACTGGATCTGGTGTGCTCCACTGGCGCAGCTCCCTCCCATCTACAATGCCTGGACCTCGCCGTTTCTGACCACTATGCTGTCCTCTTCACTGTTCCTGTCCCTGTGCCCAAGCAGCACATAAGTCGAAACATCGCATACAGGAACATGAAGATAGTGAACACTCTGGAACTGACCAACATCCTGGAAACCCACCTCCCCTCGACTCCTCACTGGATGGACTGGTGGCCCACTATAATGCTTCTGTCTCCTGGGGTCTTGACTCCCTTGCCCCTCTTAAAACCCGGACTGTGTCTTTTACCCATTCTGCCCCCTGGTTCACCATTGAACTCCGCACCCTTAAGACTACTGTTCGCCTGCCCCAGTGCTCTCTCTCCTCCTTCTCTCCTGTGGACTCTATTTCTGTAGCAAAGTTGGGCTCCCAGGCAAAAACCTCCACCTGCTCTCTGGACCCCATGCCAACAACTCTGGTGAAGTCTTCACTGCCTGCCCTATGCCCCCTCATAATGGAAATTATCAACTCATCCCCAGAATCTGGCATTGTACCGTCCACCTTCAAAACAGCTTCAGTTACCCCCATCCTCAAGAAGCCAGGTCTGGACCCAGATGACTTACACAACTACCGGCCAATCTCCAACCTTCCTTTCCTTAGCAAAATCCTGAAAAGAGCAGTTGCCGCCCAACTCCAGCAGCACATGTCCAACCATGAGCTCTATGAACCCCTTCAGTTTGGCTTCAGGGCACGCCATAGCACAGAAACTGCCCTCATCAAGCTCATCAACGACCTCCTCATCGCTGCAGATTCTGGCCACATCAGTATTCTGATCCTCCTGGACCTCTCTGCAGCCTTCGACACAATCTCCCACACCACCCTCCTCACCCGCCTATCTGACTACCTTGGTCTCACCGGTACAGCACTCTCCTGGTTCCAGTCCTATTTAACAAACAGGAAACAGTTCGTCACCATTGGAGACTCCAGTTCCACCCCAGCTCCAGTCAACCAGGGCGTGCCTCAAGGCTCTGTGCTTGGACCCCTCCTCTTCACTATCTACATGCTTCCCCTTGGTCAGATAATTCGCAAACATGGTCTCAACTTCCATTCTTATGCTGATGATACTCAATTATATCTCTGCACCAAACCATCCACCCAGCTACCCCCAGTCACTCGTCAACTGCCTACATGATTTAAAACTCTGGATGACATCAAATCTACTCAAACTAAACACCAATAAAACAGAGCTCATGGTTGTGGCCTCCAAGGCGCTGCTCCAGAAGGTTGGAGATCTTCTCCTGGACGTGGACGGCTGCACTATCTCCCCATCCTAGGAAGTCCGTAACCTGGGTGTCATCCTTGATTCCACACTATCATTCCAATCACACATAAAATCCATAACAAAATCAGCTTTTTACCATCTCAAAAACATCTCCAGACTCCGGCCCTCTCTCTCTGAACCTGTAGCTGAGACCCTCATTCCATGCCTTCATCACCTCCCGCCTGGACTACGGCAATGGAGTCCTGTCCGAAACCCTGGATAGGCTCCAGTATGTGCAGAACTCTGCTGCCGGGGTCCTCACCCGCACCAAGCCCTGGCAACACATCACCCCCACTCTCATCCGCCTTCACTAACTCCCAGTTAAATCACGCATCAACTACAAAATTCTCCTCCTGACCTATAAATCCCTCCATTCCCTCGCCCCCCAATATCTGTCTGACCTCCTCCACACCTACACCCAGTCCCGGACGCTGTGCTCATCAGGCACACACCAGCTCTCCATCCCTCACACCAAACTACAAACCTTTGGTGACAGAGCCTTCTGTGTGACAGCCCCCACTCTCTGGAACACTCTCCCAGCTGAAATCCGCAAACAGACTTCTCTGGAGAATTTCAAAAGAGACTTAAAAACCCATCTTTTTAAAGGCCTATCAGCTCTAGATCCAGCCAAGTCAATCAACTTTTCTATTTTTATCTTTTATGTATTTTTGTTTATCCATTTATTCTTTGTTTTGTTTGTTCCATTTTGTTAAGTGTCCTTGGGTACCCTGAAAGGCGCTATCAAAATTGAATGTATTATTATCATTATTATCATAATACTTTCCACTGCCAGTGGCTATATATTTTGGTTGATATCACTTTTGAATTTTAAATTCGGAGGATTTTTTTTCACTGCAGTATTGCCTTGATTGTTAAATCATTCTTTTCCTTTTCCACACAACCAGGAAATGCTGTCTGAATGGATACAAACCCAGATGGACCATATGGACCTACTCTAGCGAGGATCTAGTCCAAGTGTGCAATATATGCACACACACTTACACACTGGGTCTTGTGTCCCACTAACATAAGACCCCAACCTTGTTAACAAAGCCAAGTTAACATATTGGTTACAGGGGCAAGATGTGTGTGTTCCTATCAAAAACTGGTTAAATACCAGCAGCTAAACGTTAAGAGCTAACACAAATCAAACACACATATTCACATTCTTTTCCTCTATTTCATTTGATTCTTTCATTCAAGACGATGCAACACATTTCCTCTCTCTCCCAACACACACTCCCTGCTTCCACGCACCACACTTCTATTTATACACACAGCCTATTATTTCCAGCTCATGTCTTTTAATCTGAGGGTAGTACCCTGCATTTCTGAACAGGTGGTTTATCTGCTCTCTTTTCCTCAGTCATCCATAAATCCACTCGCACATGCAATAAATATTTCCATCAATCCATCAATCATTGTTGAAGGGATATGGCTTCTTTTACCTCTCAAAGAAAAGGAGGATTACAAAAGCATTGGAGGCGTCGTAGTTCCTCCACCTATAGTAAAAAGGTGGAGGAAGATGTGCATCATATTTCACTGTTATATGACCCTGTGGAACACCTCAATACAGAGATATTTGAAGTCACTAAGGAATGACGTGGTCCTTCATTGGTGAGTTGATGTTTTCCAATGAAGCAGAGAGGAACAAGGAAAGGAGGAGACCACTCTCATTCCCATTTGTAAACACTTATCCATGTCTTCAACTTTTTCTTTCCTCTCTCTCCTCTTGCATCTCTATTTCAGGCTCCATGGCTCAGTGTGACACACATGCCTGAGGAAAAGCATTGTAACTAAATGAAGTGAGACATGAGAGACGTGAGAGCGGTCATGTTAAGTGAGCCCACTACTGTCATCAAAGGGAAGGTTAAGATTTGACAAATATCTTAGACAGAATATTTTCCCTAGTGCGCCATTAACATGTGTCTGTGAAGCTGTGTTTACAGGGTTAAGAATCTATCGTGGAAACTCTTGGGTGAAACTCTGACTGTATGTTGTGGTTTACACTGCTAAAATGATGTAACAGAATCAAAGGATGATTCCGTATATAACAGTGAATGAACAATGTGTACAATATCATCTTCTGGTGCTGGCATCAGAATTGGCAGAAATTGTTATTTACATAAAGGATATTGTTAAATCATTTAAGCAGGGAGCCGAATATCGAGCCTTTTCCTTTTTTCACATAAATTACATGACACTCTATATGCAGTGATGCTGCTAGGTTTTCAATATAATGAGTCCCTGATACCCTCAGCTGGTCATTTGTGATTTCTAACCAATTGTAGAGTAAACCTCCTGTTTGATATATGTTATATTGTTATATGGTTATTATTGTGGTTATAGTCATGATGAAAATGTACCTGAAGAAACAAACATCTCCAGCTGCCCCCTGTAAGCTGATGATACAGTCAGTCAGCGTGTGATGCCATCAGAACATTATAATAACAGGATAAAACAGAGAAGCTTACAAAAATGCACAGGGATAACTTCTCTATGAAGAATTACACATAGAGGGAAGCATAAATCTACTTTTTATTGTCTGCATCATTCGTTAAAAAAATTTGATGTATCACAGCACTGATGATGAATAAGGTGTTAAAACATGTGTCTGAGGATGCAGGTAAAACATACTGATGTAGGCTGATGAAGGAGTTTAGTATAGCACTGAACTGAAAACAGGATGAAAAGTTGAATTTATTTTTGTGTACATCCACAAAATATGAATAAGCTAAACAGTGGTTTATTTCCACGGTTTCAACATGGCGCATCTCCTGAATGGCAAAGCGTCATCCATCATCAAGTAAATACAGAATCCATCGGAGCTGATTATTCTTTGCAAGTTTTGTATATGGATAGCGGTGTGACAAGCATTTATCTTGTTGCAGCAGCAAGTACTATGTCATGATGTTTAAGATATGCACAGTGCACAGGCGGCTGGAAAAGGTGAACAGCAGATTTGCTTTTCTTTCTTGATAGTGTTTCCTTCTAGAATTCTTACAATACAGATTTGTTGTCCACAGTGTAGCATTATTAGTGATAAAAATGGTGCTTTACTGTGTCCTTTCACATTTTAATGTGTCAGGGACCTATCAACATTACTGTATATGGACATACTTATACATTCAAAATGTACTACTTGATACTGTTTGGTCAGGTGGTTTATAGAATAACTTAGAGGTCAGCCAAAACTTCACAGTTTTTATGTTACAATGTTACATTAAATCCATTAAATGCTCTGAATATAGGATGATGATGAAAAGCTTAGACAATAATTTCAAGCAGATGTTAGCGAGAATCCACAGGCTCAGACAGCCGACAGCCAACCTCCTTAAGGCAGGAACACACTGGCCCAACCGTTGGACGTCTGAAGCATTTGGGGAGACTCAGACTAGGTCAGGAACAAATCTGTTCGGTGTGTTCAGCTGCGTTGGAAGCTTTCGGAGCCGCGTGGACGTTGTCTGCTCCGATTCAACATGCAAAGTCTAAGGAGGTTGGCTGTTGGCCGTCTGAGCCTGTGGATTCTCTGATTGGTTGTGTGTTAGCTGTACTAGTGCAGTGCCCGTAGGAAATATGTATTCCTATAGAAAAGTGGGAGGTTAAGTAGCTTTTGCATGGATGACCAAATTACGCTGTGTTTGAAGGTGGGACGTCACATCAGGGATATTTAGGTTTGTTGTGAAATCCTATATTCCAGGGTATAATTGACCGTTTGTGACTATTTTTGATTTTGCCATGATATTTCACCTTAAAATCTATTTACCTTGCCTTGCTTGGTGTCATTATTTTCAGCACAACCTCACATGTGTGACTGTACAGTTATTTTTTCATTTTGACAAACTGTTATAACACAATGGACCTTAAATCACAAAAAACATAAAATCTGAGTAGATAAAATTTTGATTTTTTACTGTGAAACCCACAAATATGTTTAACAAACTATTTTTATTACTTATAATGCAAATATATAAATTGCTGTTAGCAATACATGTTTCCCCCAGCTCCTTCCTGCCTGCTGAACATTCAGCAGTCTCCTCATTGTTTTGCCTCATTAAACAAAAAAAACGACTCCACTACACACTAAACTAAACACTACATAACACACTAACAATACACTCCAAACACGCTTAATGTCACAAATCTCTCAACTCTCAAAATTCACTATCTCTGTCGCTGTCACCGTCACTGTCCCTCCGATAACTACCCCCCGTTCCTAAGCAACCAAATCACGTAGTTTGCCATTTAATTTTGTGATTGGTTGGTGGGGTGCCTTTTTCCACCAATAGGAAAATGAGTAGCAGAAAGCAAACACTTCCTTGCTTCGTGAGGGAAGCCCGTTTTGACCATTTCTTCCTGTACCAAACGCGCAGCAAACGTGACCGCAATGTTAGCGAAAAAGCGTGGCAGACATTATTTATCATAAGTCCAGTTTTACTTGGCCTATCAACACGATTTAAAAACTGGTATATAGTTTGAAGGCAGCTCCAACACATACGTTGGAACCGAGACTCACGGAGGCTGCGTCTTGCTGCTACGTCATCTTAAATTGGTCATGTGACACACCGGCAGGTCCGTCGACTCAGGGGGTGGGGGTGGGCTAGCAGCTAGCTGCACACGAACATCCTCAGTTTGTTGTCCTTGCGTGTCCGCATCTCCTCAGACCCAAACAGACTCGGCCCGGACTCTTTTAGTCTCATGAATCCACAACAGTCAGTTTAGATGCACAGAATGGGACAGAACTGCCGGCAAAATCCCGGTCTAGCTTGCGCCGCTGCAGCTATAAATCTGCTTGTTTCTTAAGGTGGGGGGTGGCGTTGGGCTCTCCAGTGGCTCTGGTGCGCACGTGGCTATGGTATGCAGCTATTGGCTTTGGCACGCACATGACTATGGTGGCTATGGTTAGCAATGCTAGCGGAATTCGTAAAGCATTTCTGAAATAATTTATTCACGGTATCATTGTAGTCCAAACAAATGCGACGTTGCAGAACCACGCAGCAGCCATGTTGAAACTCTCAGGTCAGTCTGATCCTGATCCGCAGAGATATTTGATGTTCAATGCTACTTTTCTGCCGAACGGGTCAGACAAGAGGCACCGGAGTGGTTGGTTAAAGGCAGTTGGCTGTTGATTTGAGTCTGGGAGGTGTGTGGGGGCCTTCAGACTTCGCATGTTGAATCGGATCAGACAACGTCCGCGTGGCTCCGAAAGCTTCCTACGCAGCTGAACACACCGAACAGATTTGTTCTCCCCAAACGCTTCAGACGTCCAACTTTTGGGCCGGTGTGTTCCTGCCTTTAAACTTCAAATAAACAATCACCAGAACTGGCAGTGATTACTGACAGTGGCATACTGATGATCTGAAGAACAACCTGATAATGTTTGTAAGCGTTGGAAGATGCTGAAGGTCTGTCTGGCAAACAGTTTGTTAGCTTTCCTTTAAAGAAGCACAAGGCTTGATGTGAGAGCATGCTGCCAATTCATTTCCACACTTCTCTCTTCACTCCTCCTCCTCTCCCTCAATCACCCTGTTCTCACTCTGCTCCACACATCCTTTACTTGCTCTCCCACCAGGCTGATAGTGGCCTCTGTATCAACAGATGACCTCAGTCCACCCGCTTGCCTGTCTGTCATCCACTGCTAAATATGGAGCGTGACTGGAACCGCGGGGGAGAGGGGAGGAGGGCAGGAGAAAAAGAACCCCAAATGAAGCTAGACAGGCAAAACGGTGAAAGTCAGAAAGCAACAAGAGGGAGGAAAAAGAAAGAACCAGAGAAGAGGGGAGGAGGGAGCTGGCAGCCACATCCATCAGAATCTCTCTCACCTACAGAGTCAATAAAACTCCTGGCAGATCCAAGTTTACCTCAAAACACAATAAGAGGAACCACTGACTCAAACCTGAAGAATGCTTTACTACTTGTTTGTGGGTATGTGTGTCAGAGAGAGACAAATAAAGAAATAACACATATAGAGAATGCATGTCTGAATAATGACAGAATGAATTTTCTATTTTAGCATCATTCATCCGGAGGGAATCTGCCTTGGTCCAGATCAGCTGAGAATGAAAACAGGTCCATTCACACCCAGATTAACTCAGATGAATTTGTAAGTGAACAGGAAAGCTAGATCCCAGATCAGAACAAAAGGTAACACTAAACTAAAGACAAAGTGTGTGTGAGTGTGTTGGTGATGATGGCTTTCACACAGGCAGAGAAGAGAAAGGGTCAACTCATCACTCACACACACACACACACACACACACACACACCCACCTTACCTTAAACTTAACTTTAGTCTTACATTAGCATCTGATGTTAATTACATCTTATCATCAGCCAAGTATTTTTAGCAACATACTGAAACCCCATACTGCTCCTGATGGCTGTCCCCTCTGTGAGAAAGTACATTTGTGTGTGTGTGTTTGTGTGTGTGTGTGTGTGTGTGTGTGTGTGTGTGAATAGCAGAATATAAAAAAATCATGGGTTGTTTTGGTTAGATGGCGCTGCATCGCTAAGTTCATCTTTATCATTATCAGCCTATGATTTCTTCTTTTTAATGTCGATTGATTTAAATGAATACACTCAATTTGCCTTTAACATTTTGACTTCTATACTGTATCTATAAATGAAAAAATGCTTAAGTGCGAATAGTGTAGGGCCACCATCAACCTCCAGAACATCTTAAAGTCTTTGATGACCTACTTTAATGAGCAGCATTCAAAATATATCCAAAAGATATTCCTTCATTGACTGTTTCAGTGATGATGGTGGAGAGTGCTGCCTGAGTTAACCCTCAGAGGAACAAGGTGGTCTCTCTATGAGATGTTCTCTGACCATGTTGGACATCAAAAGTGTTTATACCTGGTCCTAATGCAATATCAGGGTTTTCCCTGCCATTATACGGCTTAGGCGCGGCGCCCAAGCATTTTTGCCTCCCGCCTAAGCAGGCGCTACGCTACGCCGCTATACCGCTATACTCCGCGCGTGACGGTGACGAGCGTCCGTCCGTCCGTCCGTCCCCCGGTTGATGGCTATGAGCTCCCGGCTGACGGCGATGAGCGTCCGTCCGTCCCCCAGTTGACGGTTATGAGCTCCCGGCTGACGGCGATGAGCGTCCGTCCGTCCCCCGGCTGACGGAGTCGATGACCGTCTGTCCGTCCGTCCGTCCGTGTATTCCCCCCCCCCCACCGGACTGACGTTGACGAGCGTTCGCCCCCCCCCACCCCCCCGGACAGACGGTGCGCAGCAACACTAAAAGTTCTGGGGAGAACCCTGAATATTGTGTGAATATTTGGATAATGGCAGATCAGACAGTCTCTCATGGAAGTCAGTAATAATGATGCACTTGGTTGGACACATGAAGAATGACACAAATATTAATGCTCAGAGTAAAAGAAGATGTTCAGGCCCTAGTCCCTCCCTTAATCCACTCAGCTGGCCTGAAGGCTGGTCATAGCATGAGGTGGGTTTGAATGTAAGGTTCAGTGGTCTCAAAAGGTTACAGAAATGGTCAGATGCAGATCTCCCATCGGAGAGCACGCTTGCCATGATGGGAGTATCTGCATTCATTATGCTTATAATTTATACTTAAAGGGGCTATATGTAGGAACCTTGAATTCATACAGCTAGTAACTGCTAACTGTATATTTGTTATACATCAATGACATGAACAACTGTTAGCTTGTAAACTCAGTTAGCTGTGCAGCTAGCAAGACTACCAGGAGAATATTTATGTGTACACCACTTTTCTCAACCACTGGGAGAAAGAGCTTTTCAGGCCTTGGGCTAGCTGGTTAGGATGCTAACTTCTGTGTATATCTGTGCAATGCTACATGTAAATGCCTTTAACATAATGTCAAAACTGGTATTTGTCCACATTCTGTTGATTAGTTTAGCTAATTTTTTTTATGTTTTGAACTTAAATTCTTACATATTGCACCTTTAAGTATTTTCTTAAGATGTGTTTGTTATGCAGTGGACACTGATGTTCTGACAGTGTAAAGTTTGTCTAGGTGCCTTTCATGACATTACAACGTGGTGTGCACCAGCTGCTTTCTCTGAACTGGTTACGAAATCAATCGTCATTGTTTGGCTCATGCAAGCCATACTAAAGTTAGATGTTTACAGCTCTGTGTGTGGTCGTGTGTTGGGATCAGGGGTGGCTGAATATGGAATGCTCTGACTTTAACTTTTATATTCAAAATGTTCATGACCTGTCCCTGACTGGGTGCACAGCTGTCCCTGTGTACAGCCATGCTTGTAAAGAAATTCGAGGCTATGTTTTAACATGTTCATGAACTTCACTGTGTCCATGTTCCTGTGTTTGCATGTAAGAATGTGTATGGGTAATGTATTCTAATTAATACTTTCTGGTGAAAAGCTTCCAAACCCTGGCCAACTGCTGGCCTCCATTAATATCAGCTCTGTGTCTGTGTGTATGTGAGACACAGAGAGTGTGTGTGTGTGTGTGTGTGTGTGTGTGTGTGTGTGTGAACACATGTGTGGTGTGTTTTCTAGCTGTTACAGAGCCTCATTATTACCTGAGGGAAAGAGTGGCCTTGTATGGAGAAGAAAAACAACTACGAGCATGCAGGGTTTTGTGTGTGTGTGAGTCTCTATTAGACACCAACAGCTTGGTGGTGGGATTGGTATAACTTTGAAATGAATGGATCTAGAAAAATAATATAAATGTAAGGTAGTTGCAGGGATAGAGAAACAAGGTGAACACACTCTCTATTTAAATTCCCAGACAATGTTCGAAGTATTGCCCCAAACATTAAGATCTTTTGTCTTCAGGCCAAGGATCTCTCTTCTTCCGTTTTCCATACACTGTGCATGTTATGGCTTTATTTGATTCTGGGAAGTGGGAACGGATACACATCACATCTACATGGCAAGGTTGATTTGATTTAACTCAGTGGGACCAAAAGTGAGAACATAAAATCCCTATCTGTGTTTGTGTGGTCCTTACCTTCTCTGCATGTCCATCTCCTCTGGTGTGGGGCCATTCTGAACCTGGGGACCCTGTCTGGGCAATGTGGGGCCTGTAGAGGGCGACACACAAAGACAGCTCCCGTTAGCTGATATCGTTACCCTTCTGGCTGAAATACAACTCCTTGTCTGTTATTTTAATACACAAAAAACACACAAAAGCTAATTTCCTGTTTTGACTTTCATCAAAACTAAGTTACATGGAGTCATTGGTGCAGAGAGCTGTACAAAAGCCTCCAATCAGGTCAGGAGGAAACAGGGAGATACTGCTGGCTATCATGGCAACACAGTATTTGGCAAAAGATTTCTGCCTTAAGCGCTTCATTTCTGGGGTGGGGGTTCATTTCACTGGTGTGAAGGTTGTTTGGATTCAGTAGGTCTCAGGTGCAAAGAGGAGAGCCGGCCGTCACCTACTCTGAAGTCACCTGGCATGCGTACGGTTTATTTTCCTAGACACTTAATGTGAAGGAGCATTTGTGTTCTTTTGTCTTTGGATCTGCAGCAGGTACTGAGAGTTATACATGTAGATGTAATTGGACACATCACTTGTGCTGGTAATTCCAGTGGTGCCATATCATTGGAAAAAGTTAAACCTTCATCCAAGTAAAAATAACAACTTAACACTGAAATAAATGCTCACTATTAGAGATAATCCTGCATCTAATACGTCTACATAAGCAGGGGGAGTTCAAGCAAGCAGAGAAGTTTCCATATAGTCACATGTTTCATATAGGGTCCAAACATATATGAGCAGAACTTTAAATGAGCCACTTAACCAGATTTGGTGCTCGCTCACTCACTCTGCATACATCACAGCCTGACAAACTTCCTCCACCTCGCCAGCCTCCGCCTGCATTAGCATTTAGATTTGTGTGATTGCAGGATGTTTCTCTCTTGGTGTTGACAGGATGTTGTGTATCAGATCCTCTCTGGGGCCAGTGAGCTCAGGGACAGTCTGTGTCAAGCTTGGTCAGATTTGTTTGTGGCACAGCCCGGCAGCAAACACACCAGTAACATTCTAATGGTGAAATGAATTATCAAAACTTGAGTGTCTGATTGACTACAATTAAAAGTACTACGTGTGAATAATGTTTCCATTCAGATTGACAAATTATCTATGAATTCATATGCAGGCATCATATTAATGCCATGTTATATAGAGCTAATTGTTCAATCAAAGTGGTTAAATTGAAACTAATCTGATGTTCAATTAATCAGCTGGTCCAGCTTGTCAAATGTACATATTTACTGTAAGTTTGGGCTTACAGGAACTGTGATGGGATATTTCATTAATTAAACTGAGGAAATAATGACAGATTGATTAATTTTTGTGTACAGGATATCATGTGTCTGTTGTAATAAGTGTCAAAACTGTCGACAGCGTTATTGTTGACCAGATTAATAGAGTTAGTACATTTTTTATTCTACACTGTTCACACAGGCCTAATAGTTGTACTTAGTGTTGTAAAATAGTGAAGTTTACAGTGAAGTGAAGTGCAGTAGTGCACATGCTCCAGATCAGCAGTTCTGATTAACTAACAAACAATTCTGTTAATTCGGCCTTTTTGACTCTGCAACCGTTTTCTTGATGGCAGCAGTTCAAAGAATGTGTGGAGAGGGTGGGAGGCGTCCCTGATGATGTTCAGTGCTCTGCTCCTGCGGCTTTGGAAGAGTTCATGGACAGAGGGGAGGGAAACTCTGATGACCCTCTCAGCTCCTCTCACTATTCTCTGCAGGGCTTTTTTGTCTGATATACTGCAGCTGGAGTACCATGTCAAGATACAATACGTCAGAACACTCTCCACCACACCACTGTAGAAGGTCCTGAGGATGCTGGTGGGGAGAGAGGCTTGTTTCAGCTTCCTCAGGAAATACAGTCTCTGCTGGGCCCGTTTCGTGATCCCTGAGGTGTTTTTATTTCAGCTTAGGTCCAGCGAGATCTGCACTCCGAGGAACTTGATGTTCTCCACTCTCTCCACTGTGGGTCCACTGATCCTGAGAAGGGCGTGCTCGGGCTGTGACCTCCAGCAATCGATAATCATCTCCTTAGTTTTGTCTGCATTGAGCACCAGATTATTTTGTCTGCACTAACCCTCTAGGTGTTTAACTTCTTCTCTGTACATAGATTCCTCATTTCTATGAATGAGTCCCACCACTGTGGTGTCATCTGTGAACTTGATGATCTGGTTCCCCTCGTGTCTGGATGCACAGTTGTGTGTTAGCACTGGAAACACCAATGGACTGCGTTCACAGCCTTGAGGAGATCCAGTGCTCAGCATGATGGAGTTGGAAGTGTTTGTTCTGACTTGGACAGACTGAGGTCTCTCCGTCAGAAAGTCCAGGATCCAGAGACGTGGTGGTGTTCAGGCTGAGTAGGAGGAGTTTCTCCATTAGTTTCTGGGGGATGATGGTATTGAATGCTGAGCTGAAATCAATGTACAGGATTCTGGCATAGGTGTCTTTTTTGGTCCAGATAAGTGATGACTGAGTGCAAAGTGGTGGATATTGCATCCTCTGTGGAGTGGTTGGGATGATAAGCAAACTGACATGGGTCATGTGATGCAGGGAGGCTGGCTGTGATGTGTGGTTTGACAAGCCGCTCAAAACACTTCATCACAATGGGTGTCAGTGCGACGGGGCGGTAGTTGTTCAGACAGGATTCAACTGATTTCTTTGCTACTGGTATTATGGTGGATGTTTTGAAGCATCTGGGGACGATGGCCTGACTGAGGGAGATGTTGAAGATGTCAGTCAGTCAGTCTTCATCTGCTAGCTCACCAGCGCAGGTTCTGAGCACACGTCCCGGGATGTTATCCAGGCCTCCCACTTTCCATGGATTGACCCCGGTTAAGGTCCTGCGTGTGTCTGCTGCGTTGATGGTGAGGGCTGGCCCCGATAGATGGTGGAGAGGGAACAGCTCTCCCTCTGGTTGTCGGGTTTGGTGCTTCAAAGCGTGCAAAGAAGTTGTTGAGCCTGTCTGGAAGAGAAGCATCATCGTTGTTGATCTCCTTCCTGGACTTGTAATCTGTCAGAGCTTGGACTCGCTGCCACATCCGTTTGGTGTTTCCTGTGTCACAGAGGTGTCCCTGGATTTTCTCTGCATAGGTGCCTTTCACAGTCTTGATTCCCTTCGAGAGCGCAGACCTGGGTGAGTGGAGAGCAGTCATATCTCCCGCCCTGAAGGCTGCATCTCTGCGAGCGCAACTCTGTAGTCATCCAGGGTTTGCGATTGCCAAGAGCAGTGAAAGTCTTAATTACAGTGACATCCTCTGTGCACTTTGCAATGTAGCTGGTAACCACCTCAGCATACTCTTCAATGTCTATCTGATCCCCCTGAGAGGCTGCCGTCTTAAAAACCTCCCAGGCGGTGTGCATGAAACAGTCCTGAAGTGCTGATTCTGCCCCCTCAGGCCAGGCCCAGATTTGTTTTTTCACTGGCCTCGTTATGGTCCCTCTTCTACACCTATGTGCTGATAGAGGATGAGGGTCCAATCGGCACAGACTTAATTCTCGATATAGTCAATCAGAGTCCAGTTTATCAGTGGAAAGTCATCAGGTACAACAGTGTTTTTGTGTATATAAACCAACGAGACTGGATGGAGTCATACTGAGGGCCTAAAGCATCAACACAAACTTCATATTGGCCACTTGGACTGTTACTGAGCAGCTGCTCAACAGTTATCACTACAATATGGTTCAAAAGTCAATATCTAGCTGCAAAATCAAAAATACTGTGATGTTTGATTTTGTTTCCTTGTCGTTGCATGTATGAAGTGCTTTTGAGGAGATTTCAAGATAGAAGCTTTTGAATCTGGATTAAGCTGCAGAGACAGTAGATTTGACTGCAGCAGCAGCACAGAAAATCCTGTCCAAAATTGTGAAAGCAGAAACAGAAATAACTTTTCTTGTGTTTCCTTTGTCTGTATTTCTCACTAACATGCACCTTTGGCCAAATGAAACCCAGAGAAGCAAATTTGGGTCAGCAAAGACTCACCTGACTGTGCTGTTTGTAAAAAACACATGTCTGTGACTCCAGTATTTATGTTGATGTTTTGTTTTAACCCCTGAGCTGCAAACATTCCACACACAAGTTAGTGCTGGATGATTCACCAGCACAGCGTAACGGGTGTCTGTTATGATGATGAAGATGATGTTGAAATTACATACATGCACAGCCAAGCAAACAGTACAGTAAATATTACACTTCTTATCAGTGTTTGGGCTGGGCTGCCCAGATTTATTAGTGGTTGCCAAATTGTTTTTGTGCAAGTTACTGCATTTTGAGGATATTGGCTGTGGAGATTTCTGACCTCCCTTGAATACAATGGAGCTAGAGAAGAAATAATGACTCAGTTATTCCAGCTAATCCACAGACCTTCTTGTGAGCACTCTTATGTAGGAACTATTTTCATCCTGTATCATGCTGCAGAAGGAAGAGTGCATCTACTTATGGATGACAGGCAAGCTAACAAAGCTAGCTAAGCTAACTTACATTACAGCTAAGCCGAGGAGGACACCATTAATGTTTACATCCATTGAGTTCGTGAGCACAACCGTTCATGGGTAGATGCACGCTTCCCTCTGCATGGTGCTACGGCTGGCAGATGTAGTTTGGGAGGGAGCAAATACTTCCATCATGAAATTGCTCACAACAAGGCCTGGGGATTATTATGTAGACTTTTGGTCATGACGGCTTGAACGAAACATTGCTGCTACAACCAAAAACTCCCCAACTCAACTTACAGACCTCTTTAATAATCTAGATCGTTAAATAGTGCTCCAGGTAAAAGGCAAAGTATGTTTTTGATTCTGGGCTGACAAAACTTTGGGCCAAGTGGACAGTTTCTCTTTACTCCTGACATTTTGTAGACTTAAATCTTTATGCAAAAAGGAAGTAAAGACAATTTAACATTACAAAACAGTTAGTAGTCAATGCATCATTAACATCCGATAGTTCATATGAACAACCACCCTGTTATTCAGATATTAGTAGCATTTAAAGTGAAGATTTGAAACATCAACCGTGCAGCTAGTGGAAGTGTTTGAGCCAGAGGGACCTCTGTGACAGAACCTTCTAGACCTCTTACAATTGCTACTGAATCAAACAGAAAAATGTACAACACTGGCCACATCTCCAGGAAGCACAAAATCACCATTTCTACATCCAGCTCTCTACTGTATCTGCCGTGATTATCGAAATGATCTCATCTTATTACCATCTTGATGGTCTCCTTCTTGTACAGCCTGAATTGAAATGAATTGAATTAAGCTGAGTCCACAGTAGGGTTGCCAACTCCCTGAAAAATAAATAAGGGACAACCCCAGAAATCTGTCCTGCTTAACTGAAAACAGTATAAAATAAAATAAAACAATAGAAAGTTGTTACTTTCTTACTGATATATAGTTCATGTGTAGTATATCAACTGCCTGTGCAGTACAAATTATGCACATCACATATCTATGGACTGTTTGAACTGACATGTGTAAGGTTGTATGTATGTATAGTATAGTGTGTATTCTTTATCTATTATTCATCTATGTATTACTTTTATGTATTATTTATCTATTTCATGTATTCATCTATCAATTGTATGTGTTTATTACACTAAACATTTTTTTGGCCACAAAATACTGACATTTATTGGACTTAAAAAACATTCTTATTTTTTCTACATTCCATATCTGCCTCTGGTGTTGCCTGGTGGACAACAAACCAGTCAAGGGTCCACCTGGTTGTCCCTCACGTGTAGACCACTAGATGCATGCTGTTTCACATCAAACAGTTCACCATGGGCTACAGAAAAAGTGCGCCAGCAGACATTATCTACACTTTTTCCAGCCACGTTTTCTTTTTCTCATTCGAGTCTGTATTTTTGCAGCCTTTTCTTTTTTTTTTATCGGGGGAGTAACGTTACTGCTCATGGTGGAAGGCGTACCGTCTGCTGTGTCCTCTGAACCTGTATCGTTGTGAGCCATGCTGGATTGTTTTGCCAGTTGCCTCAGTCTCTTGTCTTCCAGTATCTTCTTGCAAGCGACAGTACCTCGACCAATGAGAAGAGCCGGATTCTGCATTGTTATTCTCATGTGTGAGTGTGCTGTTGGCTCATTGGTCACAGAGCAGGAGAGGGCTGGCAGTAAGATTACCGTATATTTTCATATAAAACGCCCTGTCATTCATAGATTCCATTGACATTTTAAAGACCATTTTGATTCTCACGGAAATACGGGACAAAGTGCGTCCCTTTTAAGCTCAATACGGGACGCGTAACTTTGTTTCTAAATACGGGACGATTCCGTTTTTCAAGGGACGGTTGGCAACCCTAGTCCACAGGCAGTCAATATCTGCGACTGTAATTGCTGACATGGTCTCTTGTCTCCATCTTCCGCTGCCTGTGGGTGTAATTGTGTTACTGTCTACTCTAATTGAGCTTATATGCTAATGACAGAACGCAGGCGGCAGCCTAGCAGGGCCACCGCCCTGGTAGCTGCTCAGGAGGGAAGTCTTAACATCAGACCAGCCAGCCTCACCTTCATTTAAGTTAAATTTTCTTATTAAACCAAGCTTTTTATCAATGGACCCTATCATTTTACCGTTTCACTACAAGGAAGTATAACGTTCCAACACCCAGTGGACACAGTGACTCACAAGGTGTCATCTCTTTTCTTTTGTCGTCAATTGGAAGGTATTGATTTAATGACCCAAGACAACAGCACTTGAATTGGCCACCATCCAAAATCACTATCTGACACAATAACTGGTAAGAAGAAAACAGAGGACAACAGGCAGGGCAAAGAGAGAAAGCACAAAAGTGAAGCTAATGAAAGGCAGCTAGTATTCAAAGACAGACAGAACCAAGAGAAACTGAGTTGTACTTCACTTATTAGCTGTTCATTGGTTTCACTATCTGTTACTAAAGTACACCTCAGGGAGGGATTTTAATGTTTTTAATTTTAAAGTGTTTTTAATATCTCAACTCCTGAGCAGATAATAGTTCAAAGGACTAAGCAGAGAAAACAACTGTGATAAAGAATGCTTAAATGAATATCTATGTACTTATTTCAATATTACATTACATTAAAATACAGTAACGTTCTCTAGTTGACTTCAACATTAAAATCCCACAGCCACAAAATTTCCCCACAGACAAAAAACAACTATACGTGTCTGTTCCCATCAATCTTGTATACCTACATGAAGTCAGAGTCAGTGTGGGCCTCCTCTGGCAGCACATGTAGCGCCACATTCCGCGTGGGACACCTTCTGACCCGTTGCCAGGCCTCAGTGCAACCACCACCCCCCTGCCAGCTCCCCCACTACAATCCTGGGAGCTTATGTACAAAACCATACTTCAGGCTTCGTAGGGTCTTCTGTCAATTTCCTGTGCCTTCGCAGTATATCATCCACGCTGACTGAGGTTTGTAAAGCTCAGAGTGATGGTAATGGAGTTAAGTCCCACCAACAGCAGATAAACAGCATCTGTGTTTTTTGTAAAATATTGAGCCTTCTTCTGTTGCTGTAGCAGAGTCACGTTCTTTATCCCCTGTAATCTGATGCTCTAATATCCCGACGGTACACCTTTAAAGATGACGCCGACATGCCTGGCGTGGTTGTTCTTTGTGCTGGTTCTCCAATAGATTATAACTGATGGACACAAAGGGAGTGGATTGGAGTGGAGAGGAGAGGAGAGGAGAGGAGAGGAGGGTAGACGGGAGGGAGGGATGAACATAAGAGGCAGAGAGAGAAAGAAAGAGCTGGAAAACGAGAGAGAGAGAGCTGTGTACAGGATGTGGTAGGACTCTCTACCTTTGCCGGCCAGTTTGCGCTTCCTGAATCCAATCTATTATTCATATGTTGGATACAGAGAAGGACACAACACTGCTGCCCTCAATGTCATTACCGGTGTTGTGTGTAGTTTGCCCAGTTTGATACGTCTTTTATCTGAATTATTCATTTAGATCCCAGGAGGAAGCCTGAACATAAAGGGTGGAGTCAAGAAAATGAAAAGAAAAAATACTTTTTTAGCCAGTTGATATTTTTAGTTTTATTTGCTCAGGTTTTGAGCCTTCTTTGAGATTACTGCCCTTGAATGAATGAAACATATTTACCCTCACATGGTGGTCATTGAGTGTTAACATTATGCATTATGGACACCTGAAGTATTAGCACATCAAAATGTTCCATCCCGATGAGTGAAAGCTGCACCAAACTTGTGGCCCCTGATTATGTGTTGGGCTATATTGAAACCATATCAGGCGTAGTGAAAGCGCAGGTTTGTGCAGCGTTGTGGTCCAGAAAGGCAATCAGTAACAAGTTTGCAGAGTATTTCTTGTCTGCTACTGGAGCAGTCTCTTGCTAGCACTATGTAGTGTGAGGTACCAAACAACATCATGGAAACTTTGTCAGAGCTATGAATGTTTGTGCATGTGTCTATTTTTGGTCTATATGACAGTATGAGCTTCATGTAGACATCTACTGTAATGTTTCATATCACCAAGGCTCATTATAAGACATATAAATCTAGGCTGTATTTATAGTTTCATTGTATACAGTTTGCACAAACAGCACTAATGACCAGTCAGTCAGGTCACTGCAAAGTGTTGTTTTCTCCAAAAGGTCTATTCAGTTTTGCATCACCAATCTACGATAAATACAATGTAGTGCTTTGAATGAAGAAGAGCAGAATGAAAGATGGTCACCTCTCCTCCCACATGGCTCAGAGTTTGATTGTTGTTGTGAAATAGTCACCAGGTGACCAGGAAGTAAAACCTAAAACAAACAGAAAGTGAAGTGTTTTCTTTTATTTTTACTGTCGCTGTGATTAAGTAGGTTTCTGTATTTGACTGATGCCTGTAATCTGCTACAGCAAATAGGGACTGTGCTGTTGCATTTCTTGGCTTGCCGCATGTTAAGTTACTCCAGACTGCTTGGTTCCATAATTCAATTAACCGAAATGGTTTAGTTTAAATGTCTGTATTGACTTCTTAGCTATGTGCATTACAATGAAAAGCTGGAGAACAAAGATTAAACAATGTTGTATTTACCACTACAAGATCACAGCATGTCAGTATAGTCTATGAGCAGAGCATGTGAGCGGAGCTGAGCGGCGAGAATTTCCGCTCACCGCTTACGTGGGTGTTCGCTCTTTCGCTCGATCGCTCAAAGTCATACCAGACAGTTCCGCTTAAAGACTGCTCTCTGCTCAGCTCCGGTGAAATCGCTCCATGCTCGCTCAAATTTAAAAGAGGGAGCAATTTCTGACGTTGCACCTATATGACCTGTCTGCTTGCTTTTCGAAATATTTTACAAACTCCATCTCTCAACGAATGACTTCTGATGTAGGCTAACCCTTGAAGGCACACGTGAGTCTGTGTGGACTTGTGCATGCCCTAGACTCGTGGAGAGCGGTGTCGGAACGGAACTGGAGCGAAACAGAACCATCGCTCTGGCCTTTGGATTAAAACCCGCTCTGCGCTACGACTATATTTCGCACGCTCCGCTCCCCGCTCGCTCCGCGCTCCGCTCACATGCCCTGTCTATTAGAGTAGGCAACAAAGGGAAGAGGACATTGAAGGAGAGATTGAGTGATTGTGAGGATGAAGGAGAAGAGTGGACAGAGAATAGGCTTGAATTCCTACTCAGCCATCCATTTCCCTTGTAGAGAAACAACTTGTCATCAAAGCTGCCATCTATCTCTGCTCGTATGAGTCAAGAGCTGATGCTGTCATCTGTCCTGAGGTCAAGGTGTTTCTGCGTGTGTGCGTGCTGGATGAGCACTTGTTCAGTGCATTCTTACCCAAGTATACATGTCCATCCATCATCAACGTTAGTGACAAACAAGAATAAAAAGCACATAGGGGCTTACAGTATGATGTGTGTTCTAGTGGAAATTGAAACAACACTTTTTAACTCTACACACTCAGAGCTAAATGACGTGTACACACATTGCAACCACAGACAGACTCCTGAGGACGAAATTCCAACTGTCTTCACTCTGTCAAGGTGTACCTGACTGTGAGACATATGTCCAGGTTTATTTAGACTTTCTTGTAAATGCAGGATGGCAGGGTTACAGGGTGGAACAGGGTAATACATTTTTAAAAAGCTAGAATCCACATCTAGTATCACTTTTAGCTCATGATGTCATCGTCCAAGGGTTTAAATGACAATGTTCACTGAAACATCTTGTGACCCTGAAGCTAAGCTGGAAAAGAGGACAACACGTGCTTCATTGAAATAAATTGCACTATGAAACAGCTTGACATGTGGGCCATGGGCCAGGATCAGCTCTCAGCCGGATTTATGGCAGTGCAGGCTTCATGTGTAGAGCAAATACATAACTTAGTCACTAAAGATATATATGGACAAATCAGATCCATCCATCCATCCATCCATCCATGATGTCAAAATTCACAAATAGCTAAAATATTAGGTTATTTGAGTCAGCTGCATGAATTAATCCAACTCCAACTCAGTCCAACCCAACATTGCTCGTAATAGTTTTGTCTTGTCTTGTGTAATGTTGCATGGGACGTAATGATCTGTGGGATGTGGCATCACTCTCCGTGGAGAACGTGGAGTCTTAAAATACACAAGATACATTAAAAGACACAAAAGGTATCTGGTGACATCTTGTAAGGAGGAAATAACTATTCAAATGCTCGTCTGCTCTCACTGAGAAACCTCATTGGGTGCATTATTCTGTTAAACACTGAAAGAGCTTTTAAGTTTTGAACACGCAGTCGTGGTCAAAAGTCATTTTCAGAGGACCTATGATAAATTCACTTTTGAACCAAACTTCATGAATGTTTTTGTGACAAAGCAGTGTGTATTTCACTCATTGATCACAGAGACATGAGAGCTGTAGAAATCACTGGAACTGAAGATGATGATGTACATGTTCTTTATGAGTGGATGGAAACTTTTGACCATGACTGTATGTTCTCCTCTGCATTCGCACAAGGTCAATCACAAAAATGATTTGCCACTCGTCTTTAATATATCTTTTAATGACGCTACTGTCAGGGATACTACAAATTATACAACAAGTAGTTCCGACCAAGCAATCTGATTGGTCAACAAGACATTTTGACCGTGCTCAAATCAGCATGACAGCACGCCTGACTCATCACTCAAAATATTACTCCGCCAAGTCTGTGGCAATAGTGTATCCATCTCCATGGCAACATAGCAACTGTCAGAGCTGGAGCAAAAAAAAAAAAAAAAAAAAAAGTACGGCTTGAAATTCAAACTTTCTGCCGTAAAATATGCAGAGGAAAAGTCGGGAGAAGCAGCCGCTAGACGTTTCTCTGTTGACCCCAAGAGAGTGAGAGATTGGCGATAAAATAAAACGGAGCTGTCCGAGGAGGACAGCAACAGGGCCAGGCTGGGAGTGAGCGAGGAGCCTGAGATAAACATGCGGGAATTAGTTATCAGCAAACGGGCATGCCAAGAGAGAGTGTCCTGCAAAATGATCAGGACGATGGCGAAACAAATGTACGCCACCGTGAGTGACAGCAGAGATGGGGAGTTATCTGTGAGTTCTGGTTGGCTGAATCGTTTAATCCGCCGCAACAACTTCTCTTGCAGAAGACAACTATTGCCCAGAAGGATGCCAGAGAATTCACAGAGAAGCTGGAGAAGTTTGTGACATTTTCATCCCGGATTTTTGAGAGGAAGGAATTAAACGTCTGTCCCAAAGTGCCACCTGGTCCCAAATGAACGCCTTACCTGTTAAGTGATTGAAACAAATAAACGCGCCGGCTATTATTTATTTTCCCTTCAGTGTGAGAGACACTATTGTGACCACGGTGAAAACGTTTCATAAAAAATATAAAAGAAAACAAAAAATCAACATCTTTGTTATAACTTGGGCGATAAAAATAAGCATCTTCTGTTTATCTGTGCAGTATTGATTCAGTTCAGGAAATTCCGAGACCGCGATAAAACATTAACGTCAGCTCAGATTTCACTCATCTGGGACTAGAAAATCCTTTCTGTTGCTAGGTCACTACTAAGGGTTGGATTATTTGCTGGAGTGGTAAACTACGTTCCATTACACATATGAGTCAACTGACGTAACTGATTTTGTTTCAGTTATTAGTCAGACCCCATGTGTGTCCATGGAAACGCCACGCACACTCGCAAAAACCTTTAAAATTTGAGAGCAAATATCCATCAACAGGGGCGGTTCTGGGGGGGGGGCAACAGGGGCCAGTGCCTCCGTAACTCCGAGTCTGGACCCCTCTGTGGCCCCCCCGACAGGGATTCTGCATCAATAATACAATGACAGATTTCTTGCACTGATTTTTTACTGAAGGGAAAGGTGGAAATAAAGTGTCTTAGCAGTTTACTACCCAATGAAAAATGCTGAAATTGTAAACACTGTTTTGTCTGAATGAGTGATTTATCTTTTTTTCCGGGTAGTATGTGCCCCCTAACAAAAAAGCCGGCTCCACCCTGGCCCCCCTATTAAAACTGGTCTAGAACCGCCACTGTCCATCAACATGGATATATTTTGATTATACATTTTATTTGTGTTGGTATTAGTTGTATAATCGCAATATTACCCTAGAGGGTGTGCTTTAACGTCATTTGAGCATAACAGTGATGCGGTCAGGACCGAGGCGCTTGCGCCGAGGTCTGCAAGCAGCACTGAAGTTAAACACACCCTCTCGGGTAATGTTGCTTAAATAACACTCACCCAAGTCAATCTGTTCACCCTGCTGCGATCTGGCAAAAGATACAGAAGTATCCACGGACTTACCACCAGACTACACAGCAGCTTCACTCCCCTGGCAAAACCCACTTAAAGAGGGTAGTTTAGTCCTTACCCCTCGCTAAAAGACAAGTTTACCTTTCTTTTTTGTGTCTGCTCAGTTACATTCAAAATCCCAAATGTGCCCGAAAACAAAGGGACAGAGGACAGCAGCATGAAGGCCAGTGACAATGCAACAGAGTTAATGATATTTGAGCACTGCTTACATTAAGATGGATACAAATTATTCAAACACAGGGTTTAACTTCAACAAGTTAAATAAGCAAATCCACCTGGTTTTCGCGGTTCAATCACTTGGCGTTGCACAGTCATTTGAAGCGGGAATGAATGTCGATTGCAGATGTGAGCAAGTGTTAGTGGGTCTTTTTGTCCAATGTGAAGGGGTACGAGACACACCATCACTAAATAATGGCTTAGATCTAAGAGCTAAAGATAAACAACAGGATCCTCACAGACTACCTGAGATCATAGACTGAATACAGAACAATGTTTATTGCAGACACAATTTTTTTCAAGTATTTATGAAGAAATAACGATCCTTCTGTAACTGGCCTAATTGTCCTTTGGCTGCTTTTGCTTTCTCTCTCTCTCTTTCTTCCTGCTGACAGCAGTGTTTCCAGCAGAAGTAGGCAAAATGGTTCTTTATGGCCTGATTTGGACGCTCCATTGATAACCATTATATAAGAGTGCCACAGAAGACGGGCTGCCTGGCACACACAGGCTTTCTTCATATTCTCTATTTGGCTTTCAACTCTGCTCATCGATTGTTCTCCCTCTACCTCCGTCCTCCCTGTCCTCACCCATAATCAACAAATGATTTGTTAATTTGTTAACAAGGGGGATGGCCCAACGCGAGCATCACCCTGACCCGACACACCTATGTACACACTCTTGACCATAACTGTGACATTTCTAATTCTACAATTCCATTTTATCCAGTTATCTTCCTTCTCTACCTACTACTATGGTCTTTTTATAACTGAATTAAAGTATTGAGTAAGTACACCTTTAAATTGTATGCAGTGGACTGAGTTTATTCAGGCAGGGTTTTCTCATGTTTCTCACACTTGGAATTTTTTACCATCTAAATTTCTTGAAGGACACTCAATGAACATTGTGAAAAATAGTAGAGCCTGACCGACTTATTTATTGGCCGATTTTATCTATTTATTATATCTATTTATCCAATATTATCACAGATATATCGGTATCAGCAAATATATTGTCCGATATGAAGACCTTATATTTAAAAACTACAAATACAGAATGGAGAAAGTCACTCCTGCAGGGTGCGTTTCGACAGGGGGGGTAAAACAGCTCGGAAATGTAACAGCTACTTCACTAATGGTTAAACTATAAACCAGCACAAAAATGACAATTACCAACATAACATAAGCCACCATGTTCTTAACAGACACACTAAAAACACTCACAAAAAGTAACATTTAGTTTTAGAACATAAATAACAAACTTACTATTAATGTTAAACTGTCAGAAAAAACTCAAATCTGAAAAACATTAAACATTACTGAAAATAATCATGTGCGTCTGCTACAGGTTTTATTCCGCCCTCCGCACGGCATCATAACGGGAACGTTTCAGAAGTGGAGTCTTGTGCCTGCCAGACTTGATCTGGTAATTTTTCGTTTTTATACAGTCTGCACAGAGTGTTTTATTTTGAAAACTGGCTGGATACTCTATGCCGTTTCCATGTCTCTGACTTCCTGTTGGCGCGATCTGCTCTGTGCAGCTTGTTGCGGCTTTCGTCAAAAATAAACCGGGCAGCTGGATCACAAAGCAGCCGTGCCCGGCTTGACTCCACTGTGCGTCAGAGCTGATCACGGACACTTGTGATTTTAGCACACTATCTGCTACTGGCGGATGGAGACTGATGTCAGGTTAACAAGGGGGATGCTTTTTGGTAATTTTGCTAACAAGGGGGGTGGCATCCCCCCTCATCCCCCTTCAAATCGCCTACTGCCCATACCTCTGTTAAACCTGATCCATGGCTTCATTACTTTAATATGACCTTGCCATGAACCTTACTTGAAGGTTTATGGATGTAAAAGTTTACACACACTGCTCTTGAATTCAATTATTTCTTATTGACTTTCAATACTTCGTCTAGTGGAACCAAGGACTCAAATGTTTTTAGTGCAGTCTTGTCCTGCAGCCTCACCTTGTAAAGTGTCAAAAGCAGAGTCAAGTATATTCATTTAAGAAAGCTGCTCTGACAAATCAAACCTCCAACATGAATTTGGGAACACTGATGAATTTTGATGCTGTACTGAAAAAAAGTCTTCAAGAACTTACGGACAACCATTCATTTGATAAAATACCCTTTTCTACTTTTTAAAAATCCACGACTCCTTAAAGAGCCAAGGCCTTTGGGAACCATGTTAAATAATTTATGAGTGAATCAACTGAACTGAACGAACCTGGAACAACAGGATGATGAAACACTCTCGGTTCATTTCTTATCCAGTTGTTAAAGGTTGAGCTTGAAAAAAGTTCTCACTTCCTGCTTCAGAAAAGCAGCATAAGCAAGAACAATTATAGCCAAGAGTTTTATTTAAATCACACAGGATTATTATTATCACAGGACCTCTGTCTTGATCAAAGCACATTAATATCTTAATTAGCCTTGGATCCTGTTATAGACGGACTTGTTAGGTCTGGAGGACTGTCCTCACTGTTTCTGTGTCTATCTTGGACTGTGACCCACATGTTGAGGATTATTTTGGGGCTCTAGGGAGTCAGGAAGTCTAGAAGGGCAGGAGGATATCGACATCTACACCTGTGTCATCATCACCGCCTATGAATAACTGCTGGACATTTGATTCCAACCCACTGCCCTGTCACAGTATCTCAGTAACATGGCAGACAGGATCGTGAAACCACTGTCAGACAAGGAGGATCACATGTCAGAGTGACAAAACCTGCATACTCATTATAGTTTAAGATCTGCCCGGCAACAAGTGGACAGGTCTATTGGATGGCCTTGAAGGGCTAAGGTAAACACTGGGATATTCACTGTCGTGCTTCGGGGAGAGGAGGGTGGAGTCGGCGTGCACCAAATGATGCATTTCATCATGGATCTGTGATAAACAGCAACTGGGTCAAACGCATCTATACCACAGCTCGGAACTACTCCATCCATAAAGACTCCTTAGAGATTCCTAGAAGTGCAAGACTTAAGTTTCAGATGCTCAGTAAACATGTGGAGCGTCCAATGGGAATTGTAAGGTGCCTTTACATAAATCCTCATTGAGACAAAAAGCATTTTCTGTTCAGGTGATTAACATGTGGAATTCTTTACCTGTAGAACTCAAGTCGATCCTGACTAGCATCACTCAAAACTGAAACGTTGATCTGATCTGGTGCTTCTTATTTTACGTTGTTTAATTGTATTGTAACACAGTTTGTGTTTCATATTGTTCTGTCTGTATTTTCTTGCTCGTATTCATTGTTGACACTGTGTTTGTATTGTCTCTTGTGTATTTGTTATTGAGTTTTATGTCTTTTAACAGCCCATCTAGGGATAAGAATAGCAAATTAGCTGAGGCTATACATGCTGTGTTATGTGGCATCAGTTCAGGCCTCCTACTTTTAGAAGATAAATAAATACATAAGGACTTACCAGTTATGACGGGTGTCACATTATTACTTTATGCTATTCATTTAAACATGGAAAAATTGACTATTCTAGGACTTTGAACTGAAACAGTCTTAAGTCATTAATTAAATATTTGATTGATTAATAGATCATTTGATCAATATTAAATTTACATGCTGCTATTTTGATAATAGACTACCGGGGGTCTGAATGGCGAAGATTTCCTGTTTTTTTATTGGGATTTATTGGGAACTGTTGTTTGTTGGGACCTAGTGTTCTGAAGGTCTCACTCTGGGAAATAAATACACAACAAATATTGACTAAAAGAGAGCTGCACTATCGATGGATATATTCCCTGTCTTGTGCAACATTTTAAAAATATCTTAACTGATAATAAATTCAGTGGTCCCTGTTTCACAAAACGTAAATCTTTATGCCTCATTCTGTGTGGATCTGGTGGAGCTGATTGCAGATACATAACAATGACATTGACAAAGAAACCTGATCATCTTTACAATAACAATGTGGGCCTGTACCACAATTATAAACGCTTATGACTGGTGGACTTAAAGTAGGCCAGGGCTTCTCTGCAGCACTACAGTACTTAATTGTAATCAAAATTTGTCACATTATACTTCAACAAAACACTGCAGCTTCTGTCATTTGGATATTTAAATTTGCCATATTGTAGCCCTTATTCATCAAGGGTTGTTCGGAAATACTTTAGAACATTTTGATTTTTCTTGTATTTCGAGAATATATCAAAAGACAATACTTCATAAGGTGTTATCATTTTATGTATCAGGATGCATCAATTTGTTCCTGAGCTCTGAAGACAAAGTAGCGATAACATTTCTCCTTTTTCCTTTTATTTTCCAATCTTTCGCTGACTTAGAGTTAGCAATTTAATGCAGGAGAAAGGCTTGCTGGGATGTTCCTGTCTTGCTGCTACCTCTACCTCACCCATAAGCATCGTTTAGACACACAAAACCAATATCACCATGAATTATATATCCACTGCATGACTCATCATCAGCTCGCCAAGCTAATAGCAACAAAAAAACCAAACAAATCCTTTGAGTATGTGAGACACACAGCAACAAAGAGGAGGAGCACTGCGGACAGATGGAGCTCTCCATCATCACTTCTTACATGTGTTCTTCATTGTAAAAACTTGAATAATAGAAAAAAGATTAGATGAAATGAGGAGAAAAGCACAGGAGGTAGCAAATGTAGACAAATCTGCCTCATCAGCTTCTCTGGTGAAATGAGCCTCAGATCATTCAATGGCAGTGAACGCTCAATTAATTATGGGCATCACAAACATTTTGTAAGCGCTAAATTACAAGAGACAGTAAAAGATCACTTTAGATGGAGAGGAAGGCATGTGTTACTGCTACATAATTCATCATCAGAACTGAAATAATACCTCATAATGATATTTTTTATCCATCTGAGAATTTTTGATGCCTGTGTCAAGCCTCTAGGGATGTCCACAAATACCAGTTATGGTCAGTGGTAGGGGTGGGAAAAATAATCGATTCTTAGATGAATCGCGATTCAGACGTGGATAATTCTGAATCAATTCACAAATGTCAAAAATCGATTTTCTACATGTTAATTGACAACGTAATGTTGACGGAACGCAAGAGGCGGAACTCAGAAGTGCAGAAGTGCAGCGCCCGGACAGTTGACTGCGTGCACACAACAAAAAACATGGGATGTGTTGTGAATGTCTGTACTCACAAACAACTCATGGGTGGAATGTCTGAGGCATTTGTTCACGCCGAGCGGCTCGAGAGCAGCGTGGAGTCCGCTGTTGGCTGTTAGCTGTTGGCTGTTAGCTGTTGGCTGATAGCTGTCAGCTGTGACGTTGAGTGCGCAGCGTCCAGGTTAACTTGCGACACCTGTTACTAACTATCGGGTATTTCTGTCATTCTGCCGTGCGTTCAAATGGTTACTTAAAGCCATCGTTCACAGCCGCATACATCGTTATGAAGCTGAATCCAAGGCGATGTGAAAACTGTACACTGTCATACAGTCCGCACAATATGTTGAAATCCAGCCCAAACTCAGCGTGAGGTCGGTCAGCTGTGGCAAAGTGTGAGACGTCCAGATCAACCTGTGATACAAACACCTGTATCGACCTTCGACCAGCTGCAGCTGTATTAATGTACTACATGTATGCTGCTACAGGAACACTTTTCTTTTCCTTTTGGTTCTTTGCAAAGCTGGATGTTTGCTAGTTTATGTAACCTTCCAGTTGACTTGCCACATTTCTTTCATTTGTTTTATTAATTAAATATATTGGAAGTAAATGAAGTATGGATCATTACAAATACTTTGCTTTGAAAGTACCAAGTAGTCACACAGTGAGAAAAAAGTAGGAAGTGACTAGCAAACTTGCTGCATCGAGATGCATCGAGAATCGATTTAGAATCAAATCGTTGACCTCTGAATCGGAATTGAATTGAATCGTGAGGTGCCAAGAGATTCCCACCCCTAGTCAGTGGCATGACATGCATGTAGGAATGTTGGTTTTGGTTCAACTTCTATCAGTTGAATCCGGAGATTTATGGGTGGACGATTACAAAGCCTGGAACTGGGCCATTTTTCACTGTTGCTTTTTATTCAAATACTGACAACTAGAGCGTTACACAGAGCTCCAAATAGGGAAAATCATTTCTAGTGAGGAATAAATACTCAACAAATGATCAAGAGTCTCACTGTTAGAAAGCTAAAGATAATTTAGGATGTCACCCTCTGAACAACAAATTGAACTTCAGTTACATAATGCAACATTATAACAAAAGCCTTTTTACTGGAACATGTGATCAGTCTGAATGATTTCAGACAACCATGTTGGCTTCTGCAGATTTTCACGAAAGCTTAACACTGGTCATTGACAGGAAATGAGTATATTCTACAAATAATGCATTACGGATTTTTGGAAAAAGCAGTGACAAGATTTTGGCAATCAAAATGGGTCATTGGTCAGTGGCTAAAGAATGTAAAGATGAAAACACAGTAATGTGACTCAAGTCCTGTGGTGTCAACAGTTGTCAGCCAAAACACAATGACTGCCAAAATGATGGCTCTGTCTGAGCAGTTTAACTAAAAAGTTCCTGTTTTGCAGTTGCAGAGGTTTTGGGTTTGGTGCAGTCAGAATTATCTTGCCACCACTTTCACTTTGGCCTTGCTCATACAAAACACAGCGTAAAGGAATATTTTTCATCAGTTACTATCCTCTGGACAAACTAAGGAAGATTTTGTATCACTTAGTGGATGATGAGTAATGTGACAGTTTAGGACAGAATTGCTAAATTGAGTGATGACGCATCAAAGATTGTGTTTCACTAATCTATTAGATGACACTGCTAACAATTGTCTCATCAAATATAGTGTGTACTGTGTCATAATGAGCCTCTTCTCCGAGCTTAAAGTTAATCTTCAGTATCATAATAACAGGGTTGGTTTTTATCTCAGACAAGGCATTTCCATGCTGCATGAAGCCCTGACAGCACAGGTTTTGAACAACTTCATAAAAACATGTATATCAGTAACCACTATCCTTGACCGCTGTGATGGACAAATCTGCCCTCTCTGTTATTTCCTGTCAACATAGATGCTGCAGTTAAGATCATTTTACTTAACAGTCGCAATGGATAATTTCATGATGTGATCCTATATATCATCTTAGATTTCTTTGTCTTTTTTTTTTCCAATTATGGTTTTTATTGTTTCCTACACAGGCATTACAAAATCATATTAAAAATGAAGAACATGAATGAATGAATGAATCATTACAAATACTACACATAGGCACACATCTCGTATTGTACCTGCTTGCACATAGACACCCACCCTGTAAACAACCATACATGTACCACATATGTAGCGAACACTTGACATGGAAGGAAACTATTTCTCTGCACTGTAGGCTTGGTTTTAAATTATGTGTACATAGGATTTACCTTACGTTTCCCTGATCTGTGTTAGAAATGGCTCCCAAATTTCTGTATGGATGTCCATTTTCCTGTTTATTTTGTATATTAGTCTTTCATGAGAGGCAGTTTCTGATAGGGCTGTGAACCATTCGGAGTAAGGAGGGTTGTATCACCCTCTTAGCTGTAGTGATAGCAACCTTTAGCCACAGGGCCTTCTTCCCAACTATTCTCTCATTTCCTTTTAGACTATTCAGAAGGCAAAGAGCAGGGGTTAGACCAACACCCACACCCAGGCTGTCAATAATCTTTTTTGTAACCTTCTGCCAATAGGTGGCCAGGCTGGGACACTTGAGAAACATATAGACAATGTCCCTTCGTTCAGCATCGCATCGCCAGCAGATATCTGAATGACTCAGTTCTCCTCTATACTTCCTCACAGGTGTCCAATAGAGTCTGTTGAGTATTTTAAATTGAATAAGTTTAGACCAGGCATCTCTCATTGGGTTTAACATCTCCTTAAGTATAGTATATTCTAGTATATACAAGAATAATTAATAATATACTAGTATATTCCATTCCTCATCTTCATACATTGCCCCCAAATCCCTTTCTCACGCAGCTTTTAGTCCTATAGTAGTGCCGTTAAATCCATCAATGAGATACTTATAAATTTCGACCTGCCAGATGTGGAAGTCCACCAAAGAACTTCAATGTCTCACTTCCGGTTATGGCGTCTACCTGAGCAGCAGCGGGATCTGGAGCTCTGACCTAACGGGCTTATATTTGCTTTTCCATTTCGCTATAGAGTCACTCAACTGTTCACGCCTGCCCCAGTACTGACTTTACTACAACTTTGTCTACGAAAATGCCAAACCCACGCAGAAATAAACCGAGGAAAGCGGGTGAAGTCGACGACGCTAACGAGGCCAACACAGACCGCACCTCGCTGGACGGAGAGGACGAGGAAGATGCTAATGCTAGCGCTAGCGGCCAGGTAGATGAAGAGGCTAATATTTTAGCGGCCATACGCTTATTGAGAGCGGACGTCTCTACTCAAATGCGAGAAGTCATAACATCTAACCAAGAAATAAAAGAGGCAATAGCTGTTTTCTCCGAGAGGCTGACCTCGGCCGAGACCCGTATCAGCAAAGTTGAAGACGACATCTCTTCGCTAGCTAGCAAAGAGTCATCCCTTCAAAAGAAAGTTCACGAGCTCACCCTGAAACTGGATGATCTGGAAAACAGACACCGTCGATCCAACCTGCGGCTAATCGGCCTGCCTGAGGGAACCGAGGGGGGAGATGCAGTGTCTTTCCTTCAAACCTGGCTGCCAGAAGTTTTGGGCACGGATGCACTACCAAGTCCAATCATCATAGAGCGGGCCCACAGATTACCGGGTCGACAGGCTCCGAACGACCCCCCCCGCGCCATCATCATGAAGTTTCTCAACTACCAGGACAAGGTGAAGGTGATGAAGGCGGCGCGTCAGAGTGGGAAAGTGATGTACCGCGACCGACACATTATGTTCTTCCCGGACTTGTCCACGGTGGTACAAAAACAACGGAGACAATATGACGGGGTGAAGCAACAGCTCCGGGAATTAAACATCGGCTTCGGACTAATTTTTCCGGCGAGGATGAGGATTTTCCACCAGGGCAGCCGAAACCTTTTTCACACAGCAGCGGAGGTGGAGGATTTCATCCGAAGGGTCCGACAACAAAGTGCTGGTTAACCATCCTGAGGTTCTGTAACCTGCTGCACTGAGCATACTGTTGCTCAATGATTCACCTGCATGTCGTGTTTATCCTAAAGTCTGACAATTCAGAACTGGCATTTCAATTTGCTTTCATTTTCGTACAAGTTTAATAACTATATATGTGAGGAAAAGATACTGTGTACTACAGGCATATTTCATTTAGGTAAGTTTTAAGGTGACCACTATGAGGCCTCTAGGGTCGGATCATAGGTCTGTATTAACAGTAGGTCGATTTCTCTGCTCCTTTTAAAGGATCAGGGACTATAACCGCGTCTTTTTTTTTGGGAGGGGGGGACAACTGTGCAGACTAGTCACAGGTGGGAAGTTGGGGAGTGGGAATTTGTTCACAAGTTTTCAATGTCTTTTCAGAATGTTCAGTTCTTCAAGTTGTAAGGTGCTTGCTTTTGTAGATAAGGCTAAATGTCATGAACAGGGTTCGGCCCTACAAATTATTTTACTAGGTAAATGAGTAGGAGTTTTGACCTGGAGCTTGGCTCATGGAATGTTAGAGGCCTGAGGAAATTCGTTAAACTAAAACAAGTAATGACCAGACTAAAACAGTACCACCCAAAAATCATTTTTTTACAAGAAACTCACTTACTCCCAGGTGAGACAGCTCGATTAAGGAAAAGATGGCCAGGCAAAGTAATAACTTGTTCCTTTTCATCGCACGCCAGGGGTGTGGCCGTGCTTGTGCATAAATCCATCCCACTACGCATACAAAAAACTGTGTTGGATCCAAAAGGCAGATTCATAATTATACAGGGTTCGTTACTGCAACAAGATCTGATTCTGGTTAATCTATATGGACCCAATAATGATGACCCAAACTTTTATAATAATCTATTCTTATCAATTTCTTCACTACACGGAGACATAATAATAGGCGGTGACTTCAACTGCACCCTTGATCCAGAACTCGACCGTTCTTCAGGCTCGGATATTTCTCACCCAAGAAGCAGGAAGATTATACAGCAGTTTATGGTCGAACTTAACTTAAAAGATATTTGGAGAGTTAGAAACCCAACAAAGAAAGAATATTCCTGTCACTCTGCTAGCCATAACACCTACAGCCGTATAGATTATTATCTAATTTCCAGTACAATTGTTTCCAAAGTTAAAGATTGTTTGTATAAGAGCATCCTAATTTCGGACCATGCTTTAATCTTGCTCAAGTACTCTGCTTCTGATGACCTTAGAGGTCAGACTATTTGGCGATTAAAATCATTTTGGTTACATAACCCCGCGTTTTTGGAATTCGTCAGTTCAAATATTGTGGATTACTTCCGTCTTAACACGACTGAAACTACTACAGCGGTAAGATGGGAGGCCTTTAAAGCCTTCATTCGAGGTCAAATGATGGGATACACTAAAAATAAATCAAATAAGCAATTTTTACAGATGTTAGAGCTTGAAAATGACATAAAGGAGCTTGAACTGGAAATATATACAAACGATAGCAGTGAGGCGCAAAGAAAACTTGCAATTTTGAAAGCAAAATATATTGCGCTATCCACTAATAAAGCCTCTGCAGGACTAATCAGACTGAAACAGACTTATTATGATCAGGGAGAGAAGGCGGGGAAACTCCTAGCATGGCGCATAAAAACGCAGCAAAACGAGAAAACAATTAATGAGATCATAGATACCAATGGGGATAAGATAACAACCCCCCAAAAAATTAACAATCTTTTTGAGACATATTACTCACAGTTATACTCATCAGAAACCCATATAACCACTGAATCTTTCCATAATTTTTTTGACCATATTTTAATTCCTTCACTTAGTGAAGAAGCTAAAGCTGAGCTAGACTCACCAATTACAAAAAAAGAAATTTCGCATGCCATTGATAAATTGAAAGGGGGAAGGGCCCCGGGTCCTGATGGACTTCCATTAGATATATACAAAATTTTTAAAGATAAATTAATATCTCCCCTATTCGATATGTTCATGGATAGCTTTCAAACAGGTGAACTTCCTACATCCCTGCGTAATGCTCTCATAATTGTATTATTAAAACCTGGGAAACCACCCACAAAATGTGAGTCATATCGACCAATTTCACTAATAAATTCTGATGTTAAAATATTAGCAAAAGTACTGGCACTTAGGCTTGAGAAATACCTGCCTGTTCTCATTGATCCTGATCAGAATGGGTTCATCAAGGGGCGCCAAGCTTTTCATTGTGTCCGCCGAGTCCTAAATATTATTCATGCAAAGTCAGAACATCCGGATACAGCATTATTGTCTCTGGATGCAGAAAAAGCCTTCGATCGAGTGGAACACCACTATCTCCATGAAGTGCTTTCTCGTTTCGGTCTAGGCAATTATTTCTCCACATGGGTTAAAATATTATACAATAACTCAGTAGCGTCGGTGGCGACAAATAATATAACATCCAAAGGATTTAAACTTGCAAGGGGCACACGCCAAGGCTGCCCCCTTTCTCCACTCTTGTTTGTGCTGGCAATAGAGCCTTTGGCAATTGCCATTAGGAGCAATCAAAATATCCTGGGTATAAATATTAATAATATGGAAAATAAGATTGGACTATTTGCGGATGACATTATTGTGTTTTTATCCCATTTGGATAAGTCACTACACTATCTGCTTGACATTATTAAGACTTTTGGCTCTTTATCAGGCTATAAAATCAACAAAGCAAAATCTGCTATTCTTTTCCTTAAACAATCAGATAGAGTAAATCCACCTATTCAAACACCGTTTAAAGTAGTCTTAGATAGCTTCACTTACCTAGGCATAAAAATCACCACTAAAATTGATAATTTAATATCTGCAAACTATGATCCAGTAATCGAAACGGTGACGGATTCAATTAATAGATGGTCATTGCTACCAATTTCCATGATAGGCCGTATAAATATTCTTAAGATGAATGTTCTACCGAAGTTCCTTTACCTTTTCCAGTCGATTCCTCTAAGTCCTCCTACTCATTTTTTTGCGAAAATGAAAAGCATGTTGTCTAAATTCATATGGAACAACAGAAGGGCCAGGCTTCGCTTATCCTTACTTTATCTCCCCTATGAAAGAGGGGGTCTTAAACTCCCAAATCTCCAGTGGTATTATTGGGCAGCCCAACTTTCTACTGCTTCCTACTGGTTCACATCAGAAACACAGCTGTCTTGGGTTAATACTGAAAGAGGTAACACATCCCATTTACCTCTTAACTCATACTTATACTCAGATAAACCAAAAGACCTTAAGAAAAGTACTCAGAATCCCTTTGTTAAAAACACAATACAGGTTTGGTATGAGGTACATAAACACAGAGATGAAACACTGTTGTTGTCCCAGTTTTCTCCGATCTGGGGTAATGGTCACTTTGCACCTGGTAAGAGCGATATGGGCTTTAAAATCTGGGCTGATAAAGGCATATGTAAGATTGCAGACCTATTTGACAAGAATGTTCTTATGTCTTTTGATGAGGTGCGACAGAAATATGACATTCAAGCCAAGCATTTCTTTAAATATTTACAGGTCAGGAGTTTCATATTTAAGTCGCAAAAGTCACTATCTTTACCTTCTCTCACCTCTGTGGAAGAAATATCAGTTAATCACAACTCCAAGAGGGGCCTGATCTCTCGCTTTTATGCGTTAATTGTGGGTGGCTCCCAAGTCTCCTCAGAAAATAAAAGGGAGGCATGGAGTGAGGACCTAAAGACTGTCATCTCAGTGGAAGAATGGCAGGGTGTCTGCTTAAAAGCCCAAACACAATCCATAAACACCCACTTCAAATTAATTCAATTCAAGTGGTTAATGAGAACCTATATAACACCAATCTTGCTAAATAAATTTAATCCCAATACCCCTGATATGTGTGTTAAATGTGATATGAAAGGTACTTTACTCCACTGCCTTTGGGACTGTCGAAGTATTCAGACTTTCTGGTTGGAAGTTTTACATACCCTTTCATGTGTCACAGGTGTGAAATTACCTCTATGCCCAAAGTTGTGTATCCTCAAGATTTTCCCGACAAACTGTAAACTAAGCAAGGATGATAAGAAAATGACTGTATATTGTTTATTACAAGCTAAACACTCCATCGCCAAATCTTGGAGATCTGTTAACAAACCAAGTTTACAAGTGTGGCTTGCTGGACTATCAAACTCTCTTGCCCTTGAAAAACTTACTTTTGTGAGCAAGGGTAAATATTCTACCTTTGATAGGATTTGGAGTCGTTTTCTATCTTTTCTGGAAGGGAAGAAAGCCACTGAAGCCTTCCTGCCATAACAGTACTACTTCTTTTGATATGTATCATTCTTTCTTTGGTTGTACGTTTAATTTTATTTGGAAGCATGCTGGTGTTTACTCCAGACCATGAAGAGTGACTCAATGCAGTGCCCTGTCATAGAACTGTATTGGAAGATGTTTTGCCGCTACCCTGCACCTTACTTGTTCTTTCTTTATGTGTGTCTGTCGCTGTAAATAATGAAAATTTAAATAAAAACATTTAATTAAAAAAAAAAAAAGAACTTCAATGTAGTGCATATAGAAGACTGAGTACACAACCCAGTTCCCGCTAGGTTCGCCCTAGATAAGCATTCTCTGAGCCAGAGAAATTTCCACAAATCTTTTCTCTGTAGGTTGTTAAGTTCTTTCAGTTCATCAAATGGTCTTTAGGTATTGTTGTAATAAAGACATTCAATGTGGTTAATTTCCTTAGTGTACCAGTCTCTCCAGAAAAACACCTTCCCTCCTAATTTTGGATTGTTCCATATTGAGGCTTACTCTACCAGGAAGGAGGACACTCTCTCTTTTTTATGTAAATAAAGCCAGGTATTCCTATTGTGAGTGATTATAGGATTTTGGATATCTTCTGCTGGACACTGAGTAAAATAATATGCTGCCCTGAATGGTGCATTCAAATCTTCCCCTAGATCTACCCACGTGTGTCAGTCCACGTGAGAGGAGGGAGACTGTCTGAGCTCCTATGAATACTTCCTGGTAAAGACTCATGTTAGGAAATTGCAGCCCCCCAGTATTCTGTTTTAGCCTGCAGTCTAGTTAGCCTCATCCTAGGCCTTTTCCCAGCCCAAACAAATTAGTCTGGAATTTAGTCCTTGGAACATCAAGAGGTAACATGTTCACATCCAAATTCTTTCAGTGTGTAAATAAGATAACTCCAGCTGACACGATCAGATGCTTTGTCTGCATCTAAAGACAAATCAGCTGTCGGGGTATTCATGTCTTTTCTCCTCCAACTTGAATGTGAGAGACGTCTGAGTTTGTCAGAGGAGGTCCTGCCCTTCACAAACCCAACCTGGTCTGGATGTATGATTGTCCTTATCACTTTGTTTACTCTCAGTGCAAAAATCTTTGTAAACAGTTTTACATCACAAAACAAAGGCTAATGGGATGGTAACCTCCACATTCTATTGGGTCTTTACCTTTTGATTAAAACAGCTTGTATAGCATTATTAAAACATGTTCCAAGATCGCAGGAGTGAAATTTGGGGACCTGACCAGTTTTTGTGACCAACAAACTCTGAGGAAAGCAAACAACATTTTGTCTTCTCCTGGTCACGTGCTTGCAAGTGAATTTTCTCTGTTGCCCTCAGGTCGTTGCTATGTCTCACCTGTCGGTAAGACAAACTGCTTTTTAAAATCTTTTATCCCCTCTGCTATTCGTCTCTTAAATTCTTCATCATGATTTTATCTTATTCCTTTGCCATGTACATCGTATAGTTCAACATGTGCAACCTATCTATTTATCTACTTATTTATTCACTTATTCAACTATTGATCCTTGATGACACTTTACTCCTTGGCATTTTATTTATTTACTCTACCTTATTCCCTATCTATTTATTGTGTGTACTGTGTTGTTCTACTGTGCCAGTATGCAAGCTGCTGAAACCAATTGCCCCTGGTGGGATTAATAAAGTTGTCTGAGTCTGAGTCTTTTTTCAATATAAGAGTGATTATTGACTCTGTCATTGAGGTTGGTAGTTTACCTGTATTGATAACAACTAGTGCAGTGCCCGTAAGAAAAATGTATTCCCATAGAAAAGTGGGAGGTTAAGTAGCTTTTTCATGGATGGCCAAATGAGGCTGTGTTTGAACTTGGGACGTCAGGGATATTTAGGTTTGTTGTGAAATCCGATATTCCAAGGTATAATTGGCCATATTTGACTATTTTTGATTTTGCCATTATATTTCACCTTAAAGATTATTTACTTGGTGTCATTATTTTCAGCACAACCTCACATGTGTGACTGTACAGTTATTTTGTACGCACCTCTCCGGATCTCCTCAGACCCGCACAGACTCGGGCCGGACTCGTTTAGTCCCATTAATCCACAACAGTCAGTTTAGATGCACAGAACGGGACCGAACCGCTGGCAAAATCCTGGTCCAGCTCGTGCTGCTGCAGGTATAACTCTGCTTGTTTCTTAAGGTGGGGGGTCGCGGTGGGCTCTGCAGTGATTGGCTCTGGTGCGCACGTGACTGTGGTGGCTCCGGTGGACAATGCTCACGAATTTGTAAAGCGTTTATGAAATAATTTATTAACGTATCATTGCAGTCCAAACAAATTCAAAGTTGCACACTCTTGAACCACGCAGCAGCCATGTTGTAAGTCTCAGCTCAGTCTGATCCTGATCCGCAGAGATATTTGAGGCATACACACACACACACAGACAGATAGACAGACAGAGATTCCTTGCTTTTATAGAGAGATATTGAATGTTTTTTAAAATTTAGGGACTAAGTTCTTGAACGTCTTATGGAATTCATTGGGTATTCTGTTTAGCTTACTAGCTTTGTCACCTGACTCATACCATTTTTGTTTCAGTCTATATAGAGAGTATAGTGCCTTTTTTTGTGAAAATAGTATTTAAATCATATTTGGCCTTAACTAGCCTGTCTACGCATAAGTTGTTAGGGTTTTCCCTGTATTCCTTTTCTAGTCCTTTTTCTTCACATTTAGATATTTGTAATTTATCCAGTTTTTTTTAATAAATTCTGTTTGTTTTATAATCATTTCCCATATATAAGCTTTAAAGAAATCCCATATGTTAACCTGTTCTGCCGGCCCCATTATTGATTTTGAAGCTTTACACAGAATCCCTCATTCTGTAGAAAGCTGGTATTCATCCGCCAACCTTTAGACAGTGTTGGGCACGTTACTTTAAAAAAGTAATTAGTTAGAACCGGCACCTTATCGTGGTGGAGGGGTTTGAGCACCCGAATGATCCTAGGAGCTATGTTGTCCGGGTTGTCTTGGACACTCGGGTGAAGAGAGGGGCTGAGCTGTCAACTGATCACCACCTGGTGGTGAGTTGGATCCGCTGGCGGGGGAGGAAGCTGGACAGACCTGGCAGGCCCAAACGTATCGTGAGGGTCTGCTGGGAACGTCTGGCAGAACTCTCTGCCAGGGAGATCTTTAACTCCCACCTCCGGGAGAGCTTTGACCAGATCCCGAGGGAGGCTGGGGACATTGAGTCCGAATGGACCATGTTCTCCACCTCCATTGTTGACGCGGCTGTCCGGAGATGTGGCCGTAAGGTCTCTGGTGCCTGTCGCGGCGGCAATCCCCGAACCCGGTGGTGGACCCCGGAAGTAAGGGTTGCTGTCAAGCTGAAGAAGGAGTCCTACCGGGCCTGGCTGGCCCGGGGGACTCCTGAGGCAGCTGACGGGTACCGGCAGGCCAAGCGTGCGGCAGCACGGGCAGTCTCGGAAGCAAAAACTCGGGTCTGGGAAGAGTTCGGGGAGGCCATGGAGGAGGACTACCGGTCAGCCTCGAAGAAATTCTGGCAAACCATCCGGCGCCTCAGGAGGGGGAAGCAGTCCTCCACCAACACTGTTTACAGTGGAGGTGGGGAGCTGTTGACCTCGACTGGGGACATCGTCGGGCGGTGGAAGGAATACTTCGAAGATCTCCTCAATCCCACTGACACGCCTTCCATAGAGGAAGCAGAGGCTGGGGACTCAGAGGTTGACCCATCCATCACCCAAGCCGAAGTCACTGAGGTAGTCCGTAAGCTCCTCGGTGGCAAAGCACCGGGGGTGGATGAGATCCGCCCTGAGTACCTCAAGTCTCTGGATGTTGTGGGGCTGTCTTGGTTGACACGTCTCTGCAGCATCGCGTGGCAGTCGGAGACAGTGCCTCTGGACTGGCAGACCGGGGTGGTGGTCCCCCTATTTAAAAAGGGGGACCGGAGGGTGTGTTCCGACTATCGGTGGATCACACTCCTCAGCCTCCCCGGGAAAGTCTATTCCAGGGTACTGGAGAGGAGAATTCGGCCGATAGTCGAACCTCGGATCCAGGAGGAACAATGCGGTTTTCGCCCTGGCCGTGGAACACTGGACCAGCTCTATACCCTCCGCAGGGTGCTCGAGGGTTCATGGGAGTTTGCCCAACCAGTCCACATGTGTTTTGTGGACTTGGAGAAGGCATTCGACCGTGTCCCTCGTGGCATACTGTGGGGGGTGCTCCGGGAGTACGGGGTCGGAGGCCCTCTGTTAAGGGCCGTGCGGTCCCTGTACTGCCGGAGCAGGAGCTTGGTTCGCATTACCGGCAGTAAGTCAGACCTGTTCCCAGTGCATGTTGGACTCCGGCAGGGCTGCCCTTTGTCACCGGTTCTGTTCATTACTTTTATGGACAGAATTTCTAGGCGCAGCCACGGGCCGGAGCGGATCTGGTTCGGGAGCCACTGGATCTCATCTCTGCTTTTCGCGGATGATGTGGTCTTGTTGGCTCCTTCGAGCCGGGACTTCCAGCATGTCCTGGGGCGGTTTGCAGCCGAGTGTGAAGCGGCTGGGATGAGAATCAGCACCTCCAAATCCGAGGCCATGGTTCTCGACCGGAAAAAGGTGGCCTGCTCCCTCCAGGTGGGAGGAGAGTTCCTGCCTCAAGTGGAGGAGTTCAAGTATCTTGGGGTCTTGTTCACGAGTGAGGGAAGGATGGAGCGTGAGATTGACAGACGGATCGGTGCAGCGGCCGCAGTAATGCGGTCGTTGTATCGGTCTGTCATGGTGAAGAGAGAGCTGAGCCGAAAGGCGAAGCTCTCGATTTACCAGTCAATCTACGTTCCGACCCTCACCTATGGCCATGAACTTTGGGTCATGACCGAAAGAATAAGATCCCGGATACAAGCGGCCGAAATGAGTTTCCTCCACAGGGTGGCAGGGCGCTCCCTTAGAGATAGGGTGAAGAGCTCTGTCACCCAGGAGGAGCTCAGAGTAGAGCCGCTGCTCCTCCACATTGAGAGGAGCCAGCTGAGGTGGCTCGGGCATCTGTTTCGGATGCCCCCGGGACGCCTCCCTCGGGAGGTGTTCCTGGCATGTCCCTCCGGGAGGAGACCCCGAGGAAGACCCAGGACACGCTGGTGTGACTATGTCACTCAGCTGGCCTGGGAACGCCTTGGGGTCCTCCCGGAAGAGCTGGAGGCAGTATCCGGGGAGAGGGAAGTCTGGGTGTCCCTGCTCAGGCAGCTGCCCCCGCGACCCGGCCCCGGATAAGCGGATGAAAATGGATGGATGGATGGATGGAGTTATAGTTACTAGTTACTTCTCTCAAAAAGTAACTGAGTTAGTAACGGAATTACTCCACTATAAAAGTAATTAGTTACCAGGAAAAGTAACTATTGCGTTACTTTTATTTCTTCCCCCTTTTGAGCTCGGCAGTCATTTTAGCGTACTCGACATCTACATATGTATTTAGAAAATGTATTTCAGCATGGTGGACCGGCTCCTGCTCTCCCCGATATTTTGCCAATGAGTGCTCTGAAGGAGTCTGAGTCAACTGTTGATAACAAGAGCAAGTTCTCAACAACTTACCTGTCTATCATTGCATTCGGTTCAGTATGTGTCACAAGTTTTTGTGAAGCTGTTAGCGGAGCTCACGTTAGCCACACCTGGCCTGCTATCATCATCAACAGTGTCAGCAACGGAGGTTTTGGCCAGTGTTAGTTTTGTAGAAGCGTGTGCCACTGAGAGATGCTTCATTAGATCAGAGTTGCTTACAACGGACGTGGACAAAGGAGATTAAAGTAGTGTCTGTACTTCCACTTTGAAAACGTCAACTTTCCATCCGGACTCGCCATTGCTGCGGTTCACCTCTGCTAGTTTGTGTGTGTGATGCTGCTGTGTGCGTGTGTGGCTTGTGTGTAAACCGAACATTGCCACTGATTGGCTTAAGAACTCTCACTCAACGTTAGAGAGCCAATAATCATCACTTATGCAGTTGTCTCGCCCCTCCTTCCTCCCTCACCAGAGGAAAATAAAACAGCTCTGCAGCTCCGGTAGCTGAGAGCCGAGTCAGATGACAACAGCTTCAATGATCAGCTTCAGTTTGTAACGCGCCACATTTGATAGTCGGTAACGGTAACGGTGTTGTAACAATGGAAATAGTAATTAGTTAGACAAAAGTAACGCCGTTAGTAACGCCGTTTATTCTAACGCCGTTTATTCTAACGCTGTTATTCCCAACACTGCCTTTAGATCTTTCTTATTATGTCTTATTAATCCCCTCCTAAAACCACAGGAAAGTCACCAAAGTCTTAAATGATTGATGAGTTGTTGAAAGAAGGCCAGATCCTCCACATTAGGTGCATACAGATTTCCTAATATTATATTTTATCCTGATAGATTAACCAAAAGTATTATTATTCACCCATTTTTGTCTCTAAATTATCTCTCTACATTAAAATTAACTTTCTTGGAGAATAGTATAGATACCCCCCACTTTTTTGGTTAAAAGTGTTGTGGTAGGCTCAGCCAATCCATTTGTCACGAATTCTAGTGGCGTCTTTTTGCAAAAAGGTGAGTTTCCTGAAGAATCACCACATCAGAGTTCCTTTGTTTCAGGTAGGTTAGCACCTTTCGCTTTTTAACATATGAGGCCAGACCATTAGCATTCCAAGTTGAAATCTTAATTAGTTCCCATGACTGCTTAATTGTCTATGACTTTCTGTCGTGTATGACTTTCCTTTAAAACGATGCCTTGTTCCATCCACTGTAACCCAAAACACTGCTGGATACTGCATTGAGTATTGTAGTCCCCGCTTCATGCATATACGCCTGACTGCCATGAATTTGTGTCTCTTGTTTTGAACATCTTTAGTGAAGTCCAGGAAAAAGTCCACTTTTGCACCATTCCACTGAAATGTTCCAAGTTCCTTTGCTCTGAGTTGTACTCAGTAAACCGTAGAAATCTCACCAGAATGTGACGGGGAGCGGCGGTGTGTCAGTCCTGTGGGTTGAGGTTTACAGCTGTAGAGATCCGGTGCACCCTCTCGATGATCATGTTGTCCACATTTTCTGAAGCACCTGTAAACAAACACCGGAGCATGTCCTTCACAAAGTCCATCACTTTGTGTCTGTTTTCTGTGCCTTCTGACACTCCTTGAAAGTGAAACTCTTGCCAAAATGCAACCTAGTGTCTTTTTGTGAATGTACATGAGTCAAACGTTCATTTAAAAGCATAATTACAACGAAGGTTGGCACTTTTAAGATTGACTGTATTTTAGTTTTCAGGTGAAAATCATTTTCAATGGAGTGCTAGGGGCAAATACTATTTAGCATCAAAATCGCTATTTTTAAAACACTAAGAAGGCTCGACATAACATGAAACTTTGCTCTGCTCCTTATTCAACTTCTAGGTCAATGTTGTTTTTCCCTCACAACAAAACAACAAATTATCCATGCATTTATATGGAACTAAGCTTTAAGGCAGGAACACACCGACCCAACCGTTGGACGTCTGAAGTGCTTGGGGAGACTCAGACGAGGTCGGGAAAAAATATGTTTGGTGTGTTCAGCTGCGTTGCAAGCTTTCGGAGCCGCGCGGACATTGTCTGCTCTGATTCAACATGCGGAGGTTGGCGGTCGGCCGTCTGAGCCATTGGATTCTCTGATTGGTTGTGTGCCAGCTGTAGGACCATTCTGACTGGCGGGGTGCTAGCGAATCAGCCCGGTATGTGGGAGGGGTGGAATACTGTGGAGTTGGCAGCATGTCGAAGCATGTCGAAGCGATGTACAAGCTAACACAGTGCAGATTTTCTGCCGAACAGGTCAGACGAGAGGCAACAGAGTGGCCAGATAAAGGCAGTTGGCTGTTGGTTTGAGTCTGGGCGGTGTGTGGGAGCCTTTAGGAGCGGTCCACCTTAGCTGTCCTCCAGGTTACTTCGTATTCTGAGATGCTCAACTGGCAAGACGGCAGCAAGCAGAAAAACAACTGCTAATGTGAGTTGTTCAAAACTTTTTAGTAAACTCTGTATATACAAACAATGTTCTCAATGCTCGTGTTCATGTGTAGAGATCCTGTGTGATACTAGGAGCAAAGTTTAATGTTGTGTCGAGCCTCCTTAGTGTTTTAAAAATAGTGATTTTGATGCTAACATAGTATTTGCCCGTAGCAGTCCATTAAAAATTATTTTGATCTGAAAACGAAAATACAGACAATCTTAAAAGAGTTGCTTTCGTTGTAATTATGCTTTTAAACGAACGTTTGACATGGGTTCATTCACATAAAGACCCTAGGTTGCATTTTGGTGAAAGTTTCACTTTAATCCGAATGTTGTTTCTTCTGCTTTAGTTTTCCTTATATTCAAGGCGAGCCTTGAGCCGTATAATTTTACCACCCATGCTCTGTGTTGAATTTACCAGGCGAGCGTTTTCATCTTCTAGGTGGGAAATTCTTGCTTCGCTGGTTTCTGGAACCTAGTTTAATCACGTCTGATTTCAGTGAGTCACTGTCATGTCATCTCCCACCTTCTGTATTTTCTGTTGGAGACCTTGATTCATGTTGCCAATTTTCGTTCAATATCTCAGAGTTGTCTCCCTCCGTCCTGTTACCATGTCTGCCTTGCTAGCTCTGCTGCTAGGTGCTATGATAGCTTGGTGTCGTGGCGAGAGCAGTTCGTTGATTTTCGGGCCAGGAGTGTTTCCTGTTTGTGAGGTTTTTATTTCTATCGCAACTTTATGAGTGTAAAATAACAGGTTTGGTGGATGTTATTTAACAAATATAGTTGAAGTGTCTCTGCCTCTTCAGCAGGCGGCTGTTTCTCTCCACATCGTCATGGGAAGTCCTCATCTTAGATTTCTGAAATCACTGTGTGGTGATACGTTATGAGTGTGGTATTTTCCCTGGTTTAAAGGCTGCATTACAGTAAACTGATGTCCCAGGCTGTTCTACGTGTTCTAAAACTTTTCATTAACTATTTACTGTAGTCATTATTTCCACATTATTGATGATTATTTATCAAAAATGACAGTTTTAAGTTTTTGTTTACGTCATCCCTACAGTATTGTCACTGCTGGCTCTATCTGATGCTCGATGCAAAGCGGTGCAAGTGTCATTGTTAGTTTCAGACCGACTCAGTTGCCATTTTCAGGCCCAGCGCCCACATTGTGTGAATAATGTAAGTGCCCCACCTGCACTTCCCTGGGCGTGTTGGTCTGAAAGTGAGGTGTGGTCAGGCGCACTGATAGAGGCAGCAGAAAGCGACAGCACCACAGACCAACAAAAAGCTGGTCTAAAGTCAAAGGTGCTGTCTGTTTCCTGCTACTTAAAGGTCCCATATTATACTGTTTTACATAAATTTCACACTGCTGTCAGAGGTCCAACAACACTGTATTAGAAATGCATTGCCACAAACCCATCCATGGTCCTGAATTTCAGCTGTCTAAAAGTCGCTCAAGTGAGCTCTACTGAGAGCAGGCTGTTCCTGTGCCTGCACCTTTAAATGCTAATGAGCTCCGTCTGTCAACACCTGCCTTGCCTGCTACATGTCCCTCTCAGGGAGAGGATGCCGCTTATGCTAGCGGTAGCATGCTCTCCGAGATGCTGTCGTTCAGCCATACCAGTTTGACCTAGAATCGGACCCAGAAGGAGAGGCTCCTGAAGAAGTACTGACTCTGCAGCTGCAGGAGGACGTTTCAGAATGGTTAGTGTGTATGAATAATGTTAGTTTGTTCTATGTGTTGTTACAATTACTACCATGTAGCTAATGGCTAACAGCTGGCGAAAGCTGTGTTTGTCTCCAACACAGTCTCCAAACTCTTGGACACGCTTCGCATCGTCTCTGTCTCCAGTCTGCACGTTTCCAGACTTTTTACTGTGACAGGCAAGTAGGCATGTCCCGATCACGTTTTTTTGCCCCCGAGTCCGAGTCATTTGATTTTATGTATCTGTCGATACCGAGTCCCGATCCGATACTTCTATAATACATTAAAAAAATGAAGAAGAGCGAAGAAACAGATTAAGGATGTCCCTAACTTTTTATTTTATTCACCTTATTTTATCATTTAACACGTATCATAGGTGTGATTGGCAAAGGACAAAAAAGCAGGAAAATATACAGCTCCACTATGTCTCTCAGTTATTTTGTCCCGTTGTTGGCTTCAGCTAAGAAAGAAATAGTTCGTTCCACATGTCCAACCTCTTGAGCATTACAGAACTTTTTTACCATTATTTTCTATATTTTTATAGATTTCTTATGGAAACAGAATCTGTTTCATAAGTCAGTGGGCCACATGACATGAAAGCTATTGAGAAAAAAAATCATAATTTCTATATATTACGGTAATATTCATATAAAATAGAGGAAGCACTAAAATACAATAAAGAAGAGCTGTGTCTCATTTCTCCAGTTTTGTTATACAATCTGCTGCTGGATTTGAGTCACTGGGTCACATGACATGGAAGATATCAAAAACACTTCAATTATTTTGTATTGGCGAGGATTTCAGTCACTCAATTTCACGGTGACTTTTAGAAATGATACAATTAGCAGATAACTTAGGGTGTAGTGCTTTCACTGTGTGCAACTTCAATTCGGTAATCATGACTTTTTTTTTTGCGGCGGCGCTGAAATCCCGCAGCAGAATGCATATAGGAGAAACACTGACACATCAGATAACCTCCCGCAACGATTGCAGGCTCTTTGGTGGAGTTCTGCTTTAAATGAAGTTCCATCACGACAAATGAATGGACAACTTGCGGAGTGACATGAAGGCATGAATCAGAGGCACAAAAAATGCTGACAGCGGTGGCCGGTCATTATGTTTACCAATACACGACCCGTGCCCTGATCCTGATGTAACATCTGACTCAATCGAGTCTGAAACCACATTATTGGCCGCGATTTCCGATCACGTGATCGGATCGGTATATCCCTAGAGGCCGGCCCATGAAAATGACTCCTTTCGTTACGTAACGACAGGAGCAGAATCTGAACAGCCTGTAGGAGCGCCATTTTACCAGTGGGTGGGCTGCAGAGACCATGCAGGACTCGCTTGCTTTCGTCATTCTGGGAGTTGGTAGGCTCAGGGAGGACCAGCTTATATATGTAGAGGCCAGAGAAAACTTGTTTTTAATAATATAGGACCTTCAAAGGATGCATTTGACGCCCCTACACAAGAGGGTTCACACCGTTCATATACTCTCATGTATTTCAGCCTCTCATCCTCATTGATCAGGATGATCCATGGACTGAGATCAGCACACAGAGGGACGAGCAGCAGCAGCAGCAGCAGCTCCTCCTCAGTTAAATATCAGTTTATTTTTTCATATGCACTGCCACTGTTTAGTATGTATCAGGTCCTGGCGGTCCTGGCTCTTAAAGGGAATGGGAAAACACACTTGGATTGGTTGTATTTATGTTCCGCCCAAAACACACCCATGACTTATTCAGAGTCTAAATACCACCTCTTCGTGCCATGCGATGCACTTTGTGCCCGGATTATCTGCTGTTTAACTAGCTAAATGGATTTGGACATGCCCTCAACACTAGCATGCTGCGCTTTAGATCATGCACTATAGACCATCTAAATAGAACTCAAAACCTATATTGAGGTATTGGGTGAAAATGTTGCTTATCTTTGGTTTTGGGGAGATTTCAAATTTCAACATTGTGTATCACGATACAGCCTGAAAATATTGTTGGATTATATTAGGCCATATCTCCAAGAGGGTTTTAAAAAGAATGTCATCAAGACGCAGCAGAAGGTATCTTCTTATCTATTCCACACATTCTTCATCCTTTAAAAAAATCTGGCACCTACATTACCCACAACTTGACCGCCACAGTTTGGTCAGCGATAAGGTTGTGTTATGCTAGTAGCAGCTAATAATACCTTAATAACTTGTACAGATTAAAGAAATGCAGGCAGCGATTCTGAGGTCTGGAACCAGGCTAATGCTCATCCATGGCATGCCAATGCTACACTTTATAAACATACAAAAGGTTTATGTTCCCTCGTGTTTTCTGTTAGCAGCTTTCCATGTTTGGGTGTTCGTCAGAACTTCAAAAGCTCTCTCGTCACTCCATTGGGGGCTTTTTTGTTTATGGCACCTTTATACCTGTCATGATATGAGGCCAGACACTGGTTTCTCATGACTTCGTTTATTTCACTAGCATACACCACATGGCTAGAATCACTCACTGCTAAACTTCCCAACTCCGAAGGTAACGTCATCCCCCCCCACCCCACCCCCCACCCAGTTTTCTTTTCCACCATAACTCTCTCCCATTTTCTCTCCACACTGAACACCGGACATCATCGGGGTAGACTACCCTCAGTCCTGAGAAGGGATTATTCTGCCCTTATGAGAGAGAAGAATGAACTCCCTGAATTTAGTCCTCTTCCTGTCTGTTGTTCCTGTAACAACAACACTAACACAGAACTAATAAAGATAACTTAAAGTCACTGCCTCATATCATGACAATACCCCAAAACTCCAGCTCACCAAAGAAATCTACACACACCGTACTACACACTACTGATAAACACAATGACACGTTCGTGCTGTGGATCAGAAGTACAATTACACTTCAGCCTCGCTTTCAAAGATGAAGAGACCATAGCAACTGTGGTCAGTCCTCCCTCCAGCTGTTCTACACTGTTGCTACATAACAACTGGAGCCCGAGTTAACCAATCAATATACAGATCGGCATTGCAGCCAATCAGGGGAAATCTCCACAGAGGCCTCCCTTCTAGCTGACATGTGTCCGAAGCTTGTAAGACAGCTTAAAGCAAAACTCTTGCCTAAATGCAACCTAGGCTTTTTTTGTGAATGTATATGAGTCAAACCTTCGTGTAAAAGCATAATTACAATGAAAGAGGCACTTCTATGGTTTACCGTAGTTTCGTTTTTGGGCAAGCTAATTTTCAATGGAGTGCGAGGGCACTCTCACGCTAGCATCAAAATTGTTATTTTTTTAAGTCCGTGTGAAGCAGGAATAAATTTGTGTTATGAGTTTGTCAAACCACAGAAACATGTGTCATTGACCACTGAGCCAAATTTGAAAGATTAAAAAAAATGCCAAGTATATAAAATTAGGTCTCAAAATCATGGAAAAACAAGCACTTCTCTCTGCTGTGAAATACTGGGGGCATGTCAGTTAGAGGTGCTGGAGCCACACCCACGCGCGGGAGGGGAGCCTCCTCCATGTGCTGTACAAGGACGAAACCTTCAGTAACAATGGAAGCTAGCAGCGTCATTGGACAGACCCAGCCGACCTGCTCAAGCCATCAGAGCCAGAAACTGACTCTGAGTCAGACATTGATAGTGCTCAGCCCTCGTTCCTCACAGTCCATGTTTTACATTACACACAAACGTAAAACCCCAGTCTACATATAATTCCTTGTCATAGCTATATTGGTGCACATAAAATATTACCTGTAGATTATCATTGTGCTGTCAGATGGACTCCGCTCAGGGAATGAGGCCAAATCATGTCATGATTAAATGCAATAACATTTTCTAACATTACATGGGCATGACAGGATGCACGATGTAAAATCACTTTCAGGATTTGCAGGAGCCTCATATAAAAAACAATACTAAAATCAAAAGCCGAAAAAGTCACGTGAGATATCGCGTGGATAGTCGTTGCTGGAAGACAGTAGTGGTCCACCTTAACTCTCCTCCAGGTTACGTTGCATTCTGAGATCGATATGTCTCGGGTGCCATGACGACTGGGAGCGGAACAAGCTACTGCTAACGTGAGTTAGAAAAACTTTCTTTTTAGTAAACTCTGTGTACACAAACAATGTTCTCAATGGTCGTCTTGATGTGTAGAGACCCTGGTGATACTACTAGCAAAGTTTCATGTTGTGTTGAGCCTTCTTAGTGTTTTAAAAATAGCAAGAGTGCCCCAGCACTCCACTGAAAATATGCTTCCCCGAAAACGAGACTAAGGTAAATTTAAAAAGTGCCTCTTTTACACGAAGGTTTGACTCATATACATTCACAAAAAAGCCTAGGTTGCATTTTGGCAAGAGTTTCACTTTAAATGTTTATCACATTGACATGTGGATTTTTCACACACATTTGTACTTGGTCCATTACACTCATGGGTGGTAATTCATTTCCTGCTGGACACTAAGTACTGATTCTGTCACACCGCGGTGAGGGATGTCCTGTCTTGGGTTTTTGTCTTGTGAATTTTCATGTTTTATTTTGAAAAGTAACTCTCCTCTCGTTTCAGGTCACTTGCCCTTCCTCTTGTGTCACTGGTCTGGCGTCGCCCCTGATCCCTGATTGTTTCCACCTGTGTTCCCTTCCCTCATGTGTATATAGTCTTTGTCTTCCCTGTCTTCATTGCCAGAGTATTTCGTTTGTCCTGTCGAATACCTCCAGCCTTGTTCACAGCCTTGTCTTGTCCCACAGCTAAGTATTGCCAAGTTTTGCTTTCTGAAATTGTTTTCCTCTGTAGAAGAGCGATTTTGAGTTTATACATTTTTGGTCAGTCTTTTGTTTGTTTAGTCAGCTAATTTCATAGCGTGTTGCTTTTCCTCCTTTTGGAGCGCTTTTCGTTTGTAGAATTTTTAGCATAGAAAGAGTAGTTAATTTCATAGCCTGTGTGCTTTTCCTCCTTGAGAATTTTATTTTGATACATTTTCATAGATCCTTAATTCATAGGATTAGAGTAGTTATTCCTTTTCCTCCTGCGGGAGCGCCTTTTGTTTTCTTTGTGTTGTCTTTGTTGTTTTGTCTTTGAACAGTCAGTGTTTCACAGCCATTGTTTTATCACACTGTCTTCAGAGAAACATTTCTGAAAATAAAACCTGTCATTACCGCTCCCTATCTGCATTTGAGTCCTCTCTTTTTGCCGAGCCTAACAAATTCCTTCTCTCCTAATTTCCTGTTTGGAAACCTGGTTCGTTGGCTGATACTAAGCAATAATTGAGCATCATGAAATAATCTTTTTTTCTTTTTTTTTTGCTTCAAATCTGTGTTTATAAAACTTTACACTTTACTTTAACTTTACAAAACCTAGAGAAGATGTTTATACGCCAACATTCCCCTCAACCTCTGCATGAGCTGTTTCACAGGGTTCTACCAACAGTGGCCAGAACCATCATTTAATTGGATAAGCATCCTGAGTTTTAAGAAATGTAAAAAAAAAAAGGATTAAAAAATGCCTATTACATATTTGCAATGCTCAATGTGACGTCTTTAAATTGTAACTATTATGTCCAAACCCTAAATATTTTAAATAGTAGTTTCAATATCACATTTGAAAGATAGAAAAGCAGCAAATGAGCACATCCACACTAAGTACCAAGAACCAGAGAATGTAGGTCAATTTTCTGCCAAATAATTGACTTATTTCAGCTGCCATTTTTTTATCCCAACAAACTTGCATCACAGTTAAATCCTGTAGGTTTTTTTTAATGAATGTCCTTCACAATTGAAAACAGGACTGATACACACAGGACTTGCATTCAGGAAACAGTGTATAGAGTATTCACACAAAAAACAAACAAACCAGCACACAAGCGTCACCCTCAAACTGTTCCGTCAGGTTGACTACTCACTCCTGAGGGTGATTTGAGCTCGGCTGATCTTCTGCTGATCCCGGGGGAACCGCTGAACACTTGCTACCGCAGGCATGTCAGTGGATACCTCAGTGCTGGGGCTGTTGCAATTTGTAGTGTGCCACTTTGCCAACCTCTCGATTATTCCAAGAGACCATGCTCATCAAGAAAAAGCTCAAGTGGGGTAGACAAACCAATGGAAAGTTATATGTGTGTGTGTGGGGGGGGCCCCTGACACACACGCTGTCAGGAGCTGACAAAAACAAGCCCATGTTAGAGTGGTGTGGTGCCCTGTTGGAGGGGGTTCTGCGCGGGGTGCTGCGCCCCTCAATGTTTAAACCATGCTTTCACCCTCCTGACCTGCCAAAACAAACTCATTCTGGCCCAAGGCAACGCAGGCTGTCTCTATGGGACGAGGATGCAGTGTCCCTCTTTGTGTCTCTACCTCTCTGTCAATCTCTCTCGGGTTTCAACCCACCCTCCCAACTAAGCTTTCACAAGATCCAGAGCCACATGGCGTGCTGCTGGCAGGGACTGTAATGACTGAAAATACATGATGATCTCAAGTTAGCAACTTTTCAAATGTCGCTGTGGAGACAAGCTGCTGCCAAGTCTGAGCCTGGCTACATGACAGGTTCAGAATTTGATTAATGTAATAATAAAGATCAAATGGTGCAAAACTGGCATAACAGCACAATTTTGTCAATACTATATATATATATATATATATATATATACATACACACAACAGAGTCCACATGTCTTGGATCAAATTGAAAATCTCTAATACTGTCAAGTTAACCTGTATATAATCAAAAAGTATGAGGATTAAGAAAATAAGAGTCAGAAGTCACAAAGAGGAGCGTTCTCAACGTCAGATCATGGCTAGGACAAAGATTCCTAAGGGGGCACAGCATGGGACTCTAAAACACTTCAGTGTTTCACATCAGTGACCACGTCATCCGAAGATCAATACAACAAGATTAGTATGAGAGACTGAAAAGTAATTAGGGCCTGAGCAGGTCTCGACCCACTTTTACTGTAACTTTCCATTCGCAAAATCACGACAAATGAAAAACTTACTTTTTCGAACGCCTCCTAGGCAATTTGACCGATTTGCACCAAACTTTGCATGAAGCATCTGTGGACACTCCTGACGAAAAGTTACCCAAAGAATTTCGATAGCCCAAAGAATACTCAAGTTACTAAATAACAACTTCCTGCAGACTTGGTTCAAAACACGAAGTGTTGCATATCTCCACATTGGTGTGGTCTATTGACATGAAAGCATTTTTGGCCCATAACTCCCACATAATATGTCGCACATTGTTAAACCTTATGTCTACGTGTTCCCTGAATTCAGCTGAATTGTGTGGTGTAGGCTACGCCCACTTTCGCTATAACTTTCCATTCGTAATATCGCGACAAATGAAAAACTTACTTTTTTCGAACTCCTCCTAGGCAATTTGACTTATTTGCACCAAACTTTGCATGAAGAATCTGTGGACCCTCCTGACAAAAAGTTATCAAAAGAATTTTTGATAATGGCTAATAGGTGGTGCTCTGGTGGCAGTCTAATTAGTGTCAATGGAATTAAATGGGGAAATCTTCATATCCTCTACAAAACTCATCGACTTTCAACCATTCCTTGTCCCTCATACTTTGAGCTAGAGACACCATTCCAACTTTAAAAGAGTCAGAAGACCTTGAACTATTGGGCACGTATTCATGTATTCTTTTACAGTTTTGAATTCATCACAGTTTTAGTTATAAGGATTTTTAGCTTGTCTTCTGATTTTATAATGGGTGTGTATTGCGTGAACTAGAGTGCGTGACAACATCGCTAGAGTGGATTAGCAGCTAGAAAAACTAGAGAAAAAATAATCTTCAGCTTGATTTGGATTCCACATGTTTTGTTTTACATAGACAATATATACATAGAAATGTAGGAAATCTTATTGGCTTTCAGCTAATGGTCTTATTTCAGATGTAGAACTCACAGTTTTGGCTATTGGAGCCCCAGAGCGACAAGCACTCCAGCAACTCCCCCGTAAGCCGCAATGTTAATTTTGAGCCTAAATTTTTTGAGGAGAGCAGACGGTACATGTTCTGTCTCTCGCTCTGGTGCCCTAATTTTTCACTCTACAGAAATAAAAAAAGACATCACAGAGTTCAGCAATGTTTCCTGTTACTCAGTTCATGAATATTTTTCCGATAAGCATTACATTTCTTTCAAGAATTGCAGGAGTTTGGGAGGCATTTCCCCATTCAGTCTTATGGAGACATTTTCAACTTTGGTTCTGCTACTGCTCCAGCATATGTGCAGCCAGGGAAACTGTTTTTACACCTTTTTAAGCTCTTTCAGCCCTCTTACTTTTCAACTTTTCTCCCAAGAGAACCAGTGTGCTTGACAGAGTGGTAGCATCAGCAAAGGTCCTGTCAAAAGAAGGCTGTCATGTACCGTCTCCGACTAGAGTTTCTTAACTGCCTCGCAGGATGAAAACATGTACCATCACTTGACGAACGGAAGAGAGAATGACACCACAGTGTTTGAACCCACTGTGAACATGGTGGTGGTCGGAAGATTGAAGTCTGAGGCTGTTTTGCCTTGTCTGGAGTTGGACCCCCGCACAGAACTGACCCCATCTAAGCTAGTGGTTTCAGACTTGGACACTACAGTGCAACCTGTTCACAGATGAAATTTGTATAGATTTAAGTGCTCAACAGTGTGTTAGGCAGTTAAAGTTAGCTCTACCTTTTCGCACATTCAAAAATTTATCAGAATCTAATCAAATAATACATAATACAATGAGAGTTAAGGGTAGACATTTACCGTGGATTAAAGGAGAACTTATTAATTTATTCAAACAAATAGACAAGGCCTGGAAAAAATATCGAGCAACTAAGGATGTCTCTGATTGGAATGCTTAGAGAGATTTGAGGAATAAATGTACAGCCAAAACAAGAAATGCCAAAAAAGCCAATTACTATAAAGACTCCATAGCAACCAACTTTAAGAACCCCAAACAGTTCTGGAAGATAATCAATAAGTAATAAATCTACAAAAAACTTCACTACTCATATTAAAATGAATAATGAAATTATTCATGATTCAATATTAATTGCTGAAGCCTTTAGTCAGCACTTCTCATTAATTGGCAATTCCTCTGTCTAGTAATCAATGCTGTGACCTCATCCTGATTAATGAAAGGTGTAGAAGCTCCTTCTCCTTCAGAACTATCACCTCAACTGAGGTGCAGTGGGTCATCGACGGCTTAAGCTCTGGTAGCAGTTGTGGTCTAGACGGGCTGGAGATTAAATTCTTTAAATTGGCTTCTCATGTTTTATCATTTCCTCTGTCTGATCTGTTTAATCTATCTCTGACTACCTGTGAAACTCCCTCATCTTGTGCCAGAGTAACCCCTCTACATAAAGGTGGTGACCCCCAAGATATTAACAACTATAGACCCATCTCAATCATCAATAGTATTGCAAAAATATTTGAAAAACTTATTTTCAGTCGATTATTTCAACCCAACTTCTCGACGACCACTGCTCTCACAAAATTCACCAATGACATACTATCCTCCTTTGATAATAATATGCCTACTGGTGCCATATTCATTGAGCTATCAAAAGCTTTCCTATGGTTGATCACTATCTCCTCCTAGACAAGCTATATGCTATTGGTCTCTCAACAGAATCAGTTTTATTTTTGATTCTTTTCTTCACAATAGAAGCCAGTGTGTCTCACGTAAGGCTCACGTAAAAAAATCTATATAAGTTCAAGTGTACGTTGTATAGGTAAAATTCACACCGCTTTACATCGCCGTCAGACCGCGCTTTCTTTTGGCACTACATTTTCTCAACCGCAGAACCCCCGTATCCCTACGCACTAGCGTAACTGGGCAACAGCTGATCTGCGAGCGGCGGAATACAAGCGCGAGGCCCAGTTGCTGGACGAGAGGTTTACTTTCGTTAAAAACAAAACTTAACTCTCCGTATCCTTTCACATTAGCGCTCATGCGAAGGGATACGGGGGTTCTGCGGTTGAGAAAATGTAGTGCCAAAAGAAAGCGCGGTCTGACGGCGACGTAAAGCGGTATTAATTTTACCTATACAACGTACACTTGACCTGATGTAAAATCTTTTACGTGAGCCTTGTTTTAGGTGGTTAATTTCGCTTTTTCGCTGGGCCCCATTCACTGCAGTACAAAGCTGAGCGTCTGGGCTGGAGCAGCTCTCTACTTCTCCAAACTGAGGCTGCGCTGATCAGTGATTATGGTAGGAAACAGATCGACTATAGATATGTACTTTATATGACCCCACTTCAAAAAACCCGAACTATCCCTTTAAAGGGCTGGTTGTAACTGTAAGACTGTATGAATGTAACTACTCCGTAAAATATTGTAACAAATAAGTGTCTCTGCATTTAATTATTATTTATTCAACTGTACAAATATTGAACAAGCATTTACATAAATGTAAACATATATTTAAGCACATTGCTCTGTAATTATAACTAGTCCCTTTAATTTATCAGGTTAAGAAACCCACCATTACTCCATCAATCACAGATCAAACTTTTCAAATTAATAACAAAGATAAGCCAAATATGATCACACACAAGTTATTACATCAACTTTGTTCAAAACATTTTTGTCACTGTTGAGTTGGGCAGAACTATGGCACACAAAATAATTCTGAGCTGCTAAAAACGTGTCACGTGTGGCATTTTAGAAAAACAAAAAGCAGAGAGCCTTGCAGAGGTAATGAGAGATGGTTTTGATTACAGTAAACATTTGAACACATACACCTGTAAACACACTGAATATGTGGCATTACTTTGGCAGCTAACAGAGCACATGAAAAAGCACCAGGAACTGAGGCTGAGATGCTTTGACAGACATGAAAGTGGGCAACATTGTCCTGTTCCAACTGGGACCTCCACAGGTGCAGTTTTCGCTGGAAAGCTGTGACCATGTTGGACTTCTGTGTGATGACTTCACTAATCCAACCAAGCCTGTTTTTCCTCCACACATTGCAGATGCACCATTGGTAGTTAACCCATCAACTTGTCCCATGGTAATGTAGTTTTACTCACGGACCTTTCCACCGCGTCAAAAATGTTCCTGCCCGTCGTCGTCGTCCCATGCATGGCAGCTACATCCAAGAGCTCGTCGCTAACAGTGAAGTCTGCCTTCACGCCTCTTATGAAAGTGGACAGATGCGCTTTATCCATGTTGTCCGCGAAAAAGCAGGTAACTGCGTGACTCTTCGGCCAGCTGTGTTGTCAGATTGTCTGCTAGTTCCTTAACTCGGTCTGCGATGGTGTTTCTTGACAAACTGATATTGTTAAAAGTCTGATTTTGGTCGGGGCACACCTGCTCACACACCATAAGCTTGCACCGCTTCACAAATGCGCTCGGGTGATTTCTTCAGCCACAATAAAGCTAGCTTTCACTGCTGCATCACTTTTAGTGGTAGCTTTGGTGAACACATTCTGCTGCAGCTGCAGTCTGCCTTTTAATTCGTGGACAACTTCTCCATCACTTCTTAGAAATCCACTTTAGTCAAACGCTGATATGGAAACACTGGGATCTCGCGGCAGGATGCAGTCTTTTCGCAGGTCACACAATGCATGTCGGGTTATCGGGTCATCGACATGCATTGTGGGAGATGTAGTTTATGGTCACTGTACACTGTAAAGCAGTGTAGACTTTTATTTTAAGACAATTGCATACCTTTTAAGCTCTCGCGGGCCACATAAAATGACGTGGCGGGCCGGATTCGGCCCGCGGGCCTTGAGTTTGACACATATGTTCTAAACCTAACATTTCACAAAACAAGCTTCTCCTGAATAAGAGAAAATCACATAGCATGTTTTTCAGCACTAGATCTGATTTACTACCCTGTAGCGCCACATTATTTAATAACGCCCCATTATGTAATAATGTAAAAACAATTCAATTCATTGTGTAATAACGCTGCATTTTTTAATAATCTGCCACATTTTGTAATAAAATTCTTGAACGCAATATGTAATAAACTTTGCCACATTTTGTAATAAGTTCTTACATATTGCGTCGCTAATTACAAAATGCAGGTGTTGCACTTTTTTTTATCAAGAAAATGTAATAATTTGGTGCATTATGTAATAAACCACCAAAATGGATGTCTTAATTAGAAAAAAACATTATACCATCAGAACGACATTGACTTTAAGCATACCAGCATAAATCGTAAATATGAATTAATTTTAAAAACTAGTAGGATGTTTTATTGGTCAAATCTAAATCAAATATAACTGAATTCATAGAGAATGTGTTTGAAAGCTCATAGAGACAAAAACTGCACTAAATGAGTGTTACTGGCACGAACATTATCGCTGCACTGAAATGTTGGAAGACGTACACACATGCAATCTGGATTATGTTATACAAATATTACACTTGATAGAAAGGAGACAAAACACGAAGACAATTATGGAACAGAAAATGTAACAAATTTTGCCTTTTATCTGTAGTTATAGGCAGTGTTGGGGAGATTTAAACTACATTTAGTTTAACTACATAGCTTAACTAAAATTTGCTGTAACTTGCTGGTAGTTAAACTACTGTATATTCATATGTTGTGCTGCGTCAAGTATTTCAACTACTTTTTGGGTCATTTTTTTGTAGTTTAACTACTCAATTTACAAACTACAATTTTGGCCAATAACATGAAATATGTTTTTTATATAAAAAAGACCTATAAAATATATATTTGATTTTATTTTTCTTTGAAAAAAGGCATGAAACATGACATGTCACAATGTCATGACATGCTAAGCCAACGCTGCCTCTGATTGGCTTGCCCTGGCAGCTCTCAAATGCTTCACAGAGTGGGTGGGTCTTTGTGCCAAGGAAGGCAGTGCTCATGTGGCACAAGCACGTCGTGGACAACCCTCCTGTTACCCCCGATGGCCCCGAACGCGCCATCCCAACCATGGCCATATTTGAGCATGTATATGTTGGATATAGATGCATCTACAGACACAACCTACCTGTTCACGTGTTCGTGCCTAAGAGTTAGTGCCTCTGAAGGTCCTGTGATGTTGACCAAAAATGTCAGCTTTTGTTCTGTGGTGAATAAAATTTGAGTTTAGAGGCATATTTCTGCTGGCATGTGAATTTTTTGTGGGCTGTTTAATGTACACCATATGTTGACTTATTTAATGCTGGGTTAAATGAGTATAATGTTAGGATTTATACATTTTCATTATGCCCCACCGACCACTTAGCATGTCCCCCTATGACCCCTATGACCCTGGCCTACTAAATACTGCCCGTGACTCCCCTTAACAAACCTACACACACATCTTTCATTGCTCATTACATTATGACGTCTGCCACACTTATAGATTGTCTTTTTCCATCTTTTCCTATTATCTCACATTATTAAAAGAGTTGCACATATCCTGTTGACAAATGAGATGGTCAGAAGCATTAGTCTCTTTTATGAGGGGCTAATACATGGAGAACAAAGCCAGGGTATGAGAGAGAACACATTCACCTTTCACTTATCACTTTCACACACGAAGAGGCCTCGAAGGCCAGCGATATCACCTCCCAAATCCCTTGTGCGTATGCGACAGTGAAGGCACCATAAACAAAGGCAGATAGCGGGGAACAGGCAGTTGAGGCCAGGAACATTTTGTTTTCTTCAGCAGGTTGACGTCTTCAGGAATCATGGTTCGTGTGCTGAGAAACTGGGACGAGTTTGTGCACCACCGATGGGAGGGCTAAAGTCTAAACCACGGTTTCTCCCCACCTTTTTTACTTGATTGTCCAATAATAGTATTCACCCTATCTATATGATTGACCAATGACAATTCAACACATACATTGTGACAGCAATATTTAATGTATTACATGCCGAAATTCTGCATCTTTTTCTGGGCGACTGGTCGCAGTTAACAGCGTTGCTGCTTAGGGCTCTGCTGCCTGCGATTTTTCAAACAGAGAAAGTCCTTGATGAAGCTTTTTGCTTAGCAATACAATTCTTCTTATTAAATAGTTAACAGTACGTCGTAGTCTGTCTTCTCTATTGGTCTGTCTACTTTCACCTCACAAACAAACGAACACGCCTGACAAATTTGGTGACCCCGACGTGATTTGACGTGAACTGAAGAAGAAGAGGCGAACAGACCAGATCGGGACCGGACCAACCGCATCCCTGCTGGGACCGGAGGCCGGAGGCCAGACTACTTGGCACTCACTGGGCGCCCTCTCTCAAAAGGTAAGCAGAAACCTGTTGTTACAATAACCGAATTCTGTGAATTGACTATATCCAAATTTATGTGAGTGAGGAGGAGGTAAGGTTGCCTGCCACTAAAAATACTGATTTGACCAATAAGTTAAAAACAAATAGATAATTAAATATTATAAATCCTCTCAAGAATTGTATCATTAACTGTTTACTCATTTATTGATATTTAACTGGGGGCATAGTGAGAAGGTCCCAGAGCAATTCACGCTCTAAAGCAATAAACTGGGGGCATAGTGAGAAGGTCCCAGAGCAATTAACGCTCAAAAGCAATAAACTGGGGGCATAGCGGGAAGGTCCCTGAGCAAATTGAGGCTCAAAAGCAATACATTGGGGGCATAGCGAGAAGGTCCATGAGCGTAGACTCTAAAGCAATATTACATTTTATATGTTCGTATATATTCAATGGTTCTATGGGTGTCACTGATTATTGATGTTTCTGTGTTATTGCTGTGTTGGAGTGTTGAAAACTTACTGAGGAAGGTCTCAGTTTTGCTTTGTGAACTGGTGATAAAATTGCTGGTGAATTTAAGGAGTGTTGAAAGTGAAGAGAAGTCACAACAGTGTCGAGATTCTGAAAAACTGGTGTCAAGGTGGGAGAGATCAACAGGGTGACCCTGAAGGTGTCAGCAGAAATGTTCGTGTGCTGCTACGGTGAAAACATACACGGTATCTCCCACCAAAAGGCTTGTTGCTCGGGTGAACTCCATACAAACCGGCTGGCCACTGTTCAAAGAATCTATAAGGTCAGTTGTTCGGGTGAATTCCATAAAAACTGACTGGCTGTTGTGGACGAAAAGCCCCCTGCTAAGAACCCAGTTCTAAACTCCACTGGGGTGCAATGTAAAGCTCTTATTTTGAAGACAAATTCGACCTGCTTCACTGTTCACGCCCAACTTCATGCTTCACGTCACGTCACATGTTTACGCCTACCCCAGTGGCGGCCAAGTGGCGGCTTTTTGGAAAAGAAGGAATATTACATCTCCCTTTTAGATAGACAAGGCGGCACATTGCCGCCTTCACCTTGCTGCAAATGTGCTGCCTTTTCTATCTAAAAGGGGCTCCTGTCTGTTTGTCTGTCACTCAAACCATCAGACACAAATCAAATTAAATCTTCGTGTCACTGTTTTGTAGCATAAATTGTGATCCAGATATAGATTTAGAAGCTGTGTTCATGAAATAACCAAAGCCAGAACACAACAGGTAGAGTGTCAGAATGAAAAGTTTCACCTTATAACGTGATCAGCTGGAGGGACACCTAGGGCTCCACGGGCCCAACGTCACGCTGCGGCCTCAAATCAGACGCTTGGATCAATGACAGTATAAATATGTCAATGAAACTGAGACTATCCAGGTGGATTCATGGATTCACTTCCGCCGCTCCACCCGAGACCAACTTATCACTTTATAATGTGAAACTTATCATGTTTTATTTTCATTTTTTCTGGTATGGCAGCAATACCCTTCGGTACTTCCGTATATAAGTCTTCGACAGTAAATAATTTCAAATGTATTGAGCAAGCTCATATTTATTGTGAGGGTTTGTTTTACATATCCTATTACTACAGATCAAGGGCAAAATGTGTCACATTTTCTGTTCCATATTTGTTTTCGTGTTTTGTCTGCTTTCTATCACGTATAATATATGCATAACATAGTCCAGATTGCATGTGTGTCTGTCTTCCAACATTTCAGTGCAGCGATAATGTTCGTGCCAGTAACACTCATTAGGGGAACTTTTTGTCTCTATGAGATTTCAGATACATTCTCTATGAATTCAGTTATATTTGATTTAGATTTGACCAATGAAACATCCTACTAGTTTTTAAAATCAATTCATATTTACGATTCATGCTGGTATGCTTTAAGTCAATGTCGTTCTGATGGTATAATGTTTTTTTTAATTAAGACATCCATTTTGGTGGTTATTACATAATGCACCAAATTATCACATTTTCTTGATAAAAAAAGTGCAACACCTGCATTTTGTAATTACTGACACAATATGTAAGAACTTATTACAAAATGTGGCCAAGTTTATTACATATTGCGTTCACGAATTCTATTACCAAATGTGGAAGATTGTTACAAAATGCGGCATTATTACACAATGAATTGAAATGTTTTACATTATTACATAATGGGATGTTATTACATAATGTGGCGCTACATACCCAAAGACTGGTCCTTAAATTTTCTTGTTGGTGCACCACTAGAAAATGTAGTTGAATTTAAATACTTGGGCCTCTGGCTTGACTCTCAGTTATCATTCAAACCACACATTGACTCAATTACAAAGACAATTTACTGTCGCTTGAAATTACTGTATCGTTCCATTGATTGTTTCACACTACAGGTCTGGAAAACAGTTGCTGCATGCTTTTATTTTAATTATATATCAAGTTTTGCTCATGATCACTTCTCTTTTTATTAAAAAAAATATTTGATCATATTTAATCTAAACAGAACTAAAGAACCTGTACAGTTTCACCTGCTCTGTGCATGTGTTAGTGTGTGTGTGTGTGTGCATGCGTGTGTCTGTAAGCGAGAGAGAGCCAAAGAAATATAGGCACACAGACAGAAGAACAGAAGCCAACATAAATATTAAGCTCCAGGGGTGCTGTACTTCATCCCTTCCCACCGATAGATGAGGCAATCTGCTCTCGTTCCTCCTGCAGCCTATTCAACACCAAGAGCATTCATAAGCAGTGAGCACTTGCAGTCACTGCACGTCCAATAGGACCATACGGGTCAGGCTGGGACAGCGTTGTTTGTCTGACTCTATCCAACAACGCTCAAGGACTCAGGGTGACATGATTATTAATGTCAATATTATCATTCTGTAACATGAAACTTAGACAACTCTGTCTAGAACTCCTTTCCTTGAAGAGATAGGAGTTAGGCTTGTGCACATTTATGCACAAGTCTATTCATCAATCCACTTCTACCTTTTCTACCTCTCACAGCTCAGTCCACTTTTCCATCTGTGACTGTTCCTGTTCTTCACCTCAGGTCTCTTCTCTCTACCTCCCTGTCCTGAACTGATCAGAGTAGATTACCGGCCAGACCACAACACAGACAGACGCCGACGGCCTGTGACCCATCTCTCCCTCTCCTAAACCAGGCCCCCTATCCTGCTCTGCTTTAGCCTTTTTAGGAGAAAAGAGAAACACAGATAAACACTGTGTGTGCAAGTGGATCTCCGCATGTCTGTGTATGAGCTCAGAGCTCTGAAACAACGTCACTTTACCCCGAGTCAGACAAAGTGACTCTGCTCTACTTCTGACTCCACACATAGCAATGAAGTGAAGATGCAGCTAGTTTCAGTGATCTAAGACCATGTGATGAAACTGGTGTGTATGCTGTACCAAAAGTCTTTTTACACACACTGTAAGAGACTTATCAGAGCTATGAGTGTGTAGGTCCTTCACATGTCAGCAGTGGCCACATCCACTCACTTCCCTAAGATGAAAAGTATTCTGTGAAACATAATTCTAAAGTGTGGTGACAGCTTGTTTTCTGTGTCAAACACACACCAACAACAACACAGAAATAGCAAACTTGTACTTTTTTCTCTCCTGTGGATCCTGAAGAAAATCAAATGGCCCTTATTTGGTTGTCCAGGTCAAAAGTTAACTTCAAAGACAGAAAGACAGATTAACAGCAGAGTTAAGTCCACATTCAAAGGGCCCTTATGTGAGTAAGAAATCAATTTTATCCACAAGTTGACTAAGATGAACATTTGGTTTCTGTTATTTGTGCATCTGTAGCATTTCTTCAATTGACCTCAGAAAGCACATATACAATACACATGATTTCCACAGCCAGTGACAGATTTACACTGCAGTGCTGAGCATAGAGCAATGTGAATCAGATGGAAACACTGTGGGGGGCCTTGAGGGTGGCTCAGATGTGCCACAAGATCTGTTCATTTGCACTTTGTTACTATCCATTTCACCACATACAGACAAGGCAACGTTTACACAAACTACATTTTCACATTAAGTCTGATGCTCCTTCAAACACATCAGAAAAAAACTTCTTTCACTTTCAGGTGCCATGGACGGCTGCCTCGGTGCTTCGCTCCTCTGAACACTTGACACTCCTCTGAACACTTGACACTTTCAGTGTTTCCTCTACATTCATTTAGGAGTGGCGGCCCGTTAATTACTCACGAGAGCGCGGCCTTGAAAGTGACATCACGTCAAGCACCCAGGCACCAGGTCGGAGAATCAGAGGAGTGTCATCTTGAAAATAGGGCAACGACTCACCGGAGAAAAGGTAGACTTATTAGCTTAAGAAAACTTATAATAGATTTTATAAGTTCAATAGACATTTGCAAAATATTGATGGCCAGCTAAGGTTACGTAACATATCGGTAGCTTAATTAATTGGGTCCGGTGCCAACTCAACTCAGTGTCGCTAACGTGAGTAAGCTAACTGATAGCATTAAGCAAATATATACACGCCATGATGTAACTGCTTACTGCATTTTCAGATGAGCTTGTTCAAATATTTCTCAAAGAAGAGAAAGACACCTGATGAAGATGACGCTAGTCAGGTATCATTAGCCTTTTACTGACTCAAATGATGATGGTTAGGTAAAAAATTGTCTTCACACTTGTAATCAGATGTGATGTGAGTGTAAATTATCTAACGTTAATGTTTTATGTAATCGTATAAGACAAGTAACATTAGACAGGGAGGAGCAGTGGAACAAAGTGAAGGAGAGCAGAGTACAGCAGGGGGAGAGCCGAGTGAAGGAGCAGGAGAGCAAAGTGATGGTGCAGGAGAGAGAGATGAGAGTAGGGGAGAAAAACCTAAAGGGAAGCACAGGCTATCAGGCTGGGACCCTAAATTAAATTAAATTAAAATTATTTTTTTATTTTTATTTTATTTTATTGTTGTATTTTTTGTTATTTTTTGTTTTTACATTCAGCCTTTAAAAAGCCATTTTCCATGCCAGCCATTCAATAAAAAGGGGGATTATGCTGGGCATAAAAGTAAAATCTGCAGTCAAGTGTCATTTGTTTACGCCACCATGGCTCCCCGGAGAGCCTGCCCCCGCTGCTGAAAAAAATCCTAGAGGAAACACTGACTTTACTTTCTTATTTACTTATTTAATTTTTTATACCATTCTTTTGTTCTTCTACTTGAATGTTTGTTATGTTATGTTTGAGTTTATGTTCATGTTTACGTCTGTACATTGTGAGAGAAGGAAAAAAAACAAAGTCAAATTCCTTGTATGTGTTCACATACTTGGCCAATAAAGCTGACTCTGATTCTGATTCTGATTTCACTAAAACGTCTCCATCCTCTGTTTCTGTTATTTTTGCATCTGTAGCATTTCTTCAATTGACCTCAGAAAACACATATACAATACACATGATTTCCACAGCCAGTGACAGATTTACACTTCAGTGCTGAGCATAGAGCAATGTGAATCAGATGGAAACACAGTGGGGGGCCTTGAGGGTGGCTCAGATGTGCCACAAGATCTGTTCATTTGCACTTTGTTACTATCCATTTCACCACATACAGACAAGGCAACGTTTACTCAAACAAAATTTTCACACTGAGTCTGATGCTCCTTCAAACACATCAGAAAAAAACTTATTTCACTTTCAGGCACCATGGGTGGCTGCCTCGGTGCTTCGCTCCGTCCTCTGAACACTTGACACTCCTCTGAACACTTGACACTTTACTTTGTTATTTACTTATTCAATTTTTTAAACCATTCTTTTGTTCTTCTAGTTGAATGTATGTTATGTTATGTTTAAGTTTATGTTCATGTTTACGTCTAGGGATGTAACGGTTACCGGTGTCACAGTAAACCATGGTAAAATTCCCGACGGTGATGGTTACCGTTTAAGTTTTAATTACCATTGTAACCGCCGCGGTTGTTAACCACTGTGTGGAAAACTTGCAGCGCATGCGCAGCGTGCAACGTGCAACGTGCGCTTGTTATGTAGTGAAGAAGACACGGCGGAGGGAGGACGCGATAGTAGCGGTCCTCACAGCATTTTTCCGCCTTTAAAGAGAACCAAATCTGCAGTCTGGGCGTATTTTGGTTATTATAAGAATGCTCAGGGACAGCTGGACGAGGATGGCAGCCCTGTCTGCAGGAGCTGCGAGAAGAAAGTTGTTGCGAGGGGTGGCAACACCTCCAATTTACATACTTTCACTTTACGACCATCACCCGCAACTGTTCAGCAAATGCAAGGTAAATTAACCTCAAGCTTGTGTGCGTGATGTATGTGCATGTCGAGTTTTCTGTCTAATTTGCTGTTGTCACTAATGTAATTAGTGTACTAATGTGCTTTGGTTGCTATGGCGCCGTATAAGGTGGCAGCCTGTAACAGCAGCTCCCGTGGGTTTTCAAGTTTTTTCATAGTTTTTGTTGTATCTCTGTTCTGATTCTCGCTGAACTTTGGCGGCTCTTCTCCGGAGACTGAGAGAGGACGAACACCTTTCTTTTTTTCTTTTTTGGACTTTTGTGGCACTTTTTAGTGATGTTTTTGCTAGCCCTAGCAACGGAGGTTCAGGAGCGCATCATTGAGCGCATTGTTTACACACGCGACCAGCTGATTGCGCTGTGTGAACCTGCACTGCTACCCGGAGCCAGGCCTGAGGTCCTGAAGGAGCTGCGGAGGAGACGCCGTGGCTGCAGAGCCGGAGTGAAATGGAGGGTGAAGAAGAGGAGACACAGACCGGCTGTACCGGCGATCGTCATGGGGAACGTGAGGTCTCTGGGGAACAAGACGGACAAGCTCGCCGCGCTGATAAAGGCTCAGAGGGAATATCGTGAGTGCAGTGTGTTGTGTTTCACGGAGACATGGCTTCACTCAAACATCCCGGACCACAGCGTGGCGATTCCCGGCTTCAGCACTGTTCGGGCGGACAGGGACGTGATAAGCAGCGGAAAGAAGAAAGGAGGAGGGATTGCACTGTATGTGAGTGAGAGGTGGTGTAATCCCGGACATGTTCACATGAAGAAACGTCTCTGTACCCCGGACATTGAACTGTTGACTGTGGGGATGAGGCCTTATTATTCCACGAATTCACGTCCGCCATCATTATCGGTGTGTACGTTCCTCCTTCAGCTGATGCAGCGCTGGCCTGTGACGTCATCCACTCCGCTGTTGCCCAGATACAGACGCAGCATCCTAACGCATTTATTGTCATCACTGGGGATTTTAATCACGTCTCACTGGACAAAACCCTCCCAACATTTCACGAGTATGTTGACTGCCCCACCAGAGACTGTAACACACTGGATCTGTTGTATGTAAATGCTAAGGATGCATACAGTCCCACAGCCCTCCCCCCGCTTGGAAGATCTGACCACAACCTGGTTCTGCAGACCCCTAAGTATATGCCTCTTGTTCAGCAGCAGCCTGTCCACACTAGGAGCGTGAGGAGGTGGACTCAGGAGGCTGCTGACGCACTACAGGACTGCTTTGAGTCGACAGACTGGGATGCACTTGTTGAGCCACATGGAGAGGATCTTGACAGCATGACCGACTGCATCACTGAATACATCAGGTTCTGTGAACACACCACCATGCCAACCCGGACTGTACGCTGCTTCCCTAATAATAAGTCGTGGATCACCACTGACCTGAAAGTCCTTCTTAACAAGAAGAAGAGGGCGTTCAGGTCTGGAGACAGGGAAGAACTGAGGAGAGTGCAGCATGAACTCAGGGATACTGCATACTGACTACCTGACAGGCAGGCCACAGTTTGTCCGTATGGGCAGTGTTCTGTCTGATGCGGTGGTTAGTGATACAGGAGCTCCACAGGGGACTGTACTGTCTCCTTTCCTGTTCACCTTATACACCACTGACTTTCAGTACAACACCGGGTCGTGTCTCCTGCAGAAGTTTTCTGACAACTCGGCTGTTGTTGGGTGTATAAGTGAGGGACAGGAGGAGGAGTACAGGGCACTGGTAGACAACTTTGTGGAGTGGACTGGACAGAATCACCTGCGGCTGAACATCAGCAAGACCAGAGAGATGGTGATAGATTTCAGGAAGAAGAGGAAGACGGCTTTCCAACCTCTGTGCATTCTGGGAAGGGATGTGGAGGCAGTGGAGGATTACAAGTACCTGGGTGTTACCATCAACCACAGACTGGACTGGAGATCTAACACTGAAGCTGTGTACAAGAAGGGGATGAGCAGACTTTACTTCCTGAGGAAGCTGAGATCCTTCAACGTGTGCAGCAAGATGTTGGAGATCTTTTATCAGTCTGTGGTGGCCAGTGTACTATTCTTTGCTGTGGTTTGTTGGGGAAGCAGCATCGGAGCCAGCGACACCAACAGACTCAACAAACTGATCAGGAAGGCTGGCTCTGTGATTGGCTGCAAACAGGACACTCTGGAGGCTGTGGTGGAGAGGAGGACACTGAAAAAACTGTTACCCATCATGGATAATCCTCTCCACCCTCTCCAACTCACACTGGTCAGACAGCGGAGCACCTTCTCCGGAAGGCTGCTTCAGCTTCGCTGTCGTAGCAACAGATACAGGAAATCTTTCCTACCACAATCCATCACTTTATACAACAACTCTCTCACCTCTGCCTGACAGAGAACCCTGGTCTCTCTACTGTTCTGTTGTATATATTATTATTGTTATAGTATATTTTGCATATTTTGTTTTGTTGTATATATTATTACTGTTTATTGTTTATAGCACACTGTGCACTGTATATATACACTATGTATATATTGGATTCTATTTATGTTATGTACGAAGTGTTTTATTTGCGGACCCACTGCTGCTGTAACAAAATAATTTCCCAGTCTGGGATCATTAAAGTAATTCTATCTATCTATCTATCTATCTATCTATCTATCTATCTATCTATCTATCTATCTATCTATCTATCTAAACTGACCAGATAGTGGTATAACGGAACGAAATTGATCCGTGATTTGGCACGTTATCTGAACCGCTTATTAACTGTAGATTTCACTTTTTAAAGTCGACCTAATAATTCCCCAAATATTGATGCAGAGCTGCAGTGAGGAGGATTTGACACAAACACGTACTGGGTGGATTGAGTTAGTGAATATAAACTGACTGAGATGACTGACTTTCATCTCAGCTCCGTTCACTGGAGCAGCATCTACCTGTGGCTCAGCAACCATCTGACCAATCAGATTGACCGAGTCCATTGACAACAGACGAGCAGGCAGACAGAGAGACAGACAGCCAATATATAAGTAATATCAGAAATATATAATACTTGTGGATTATTTGTAGAATAGACTGTATATAAAGAATAATATAAAATGGTGAATATAACAAGTGTCTAGATAGAAATAAGAGCCAAAATAGAGTATTCATAATTCATTTAACAACAATAATCCTTTTTGTTTTGATCTAAAAAAATTATCCAAGCTGTTCCTCACAAAAGTGATGTGATCTAAATTGTGAGTTTTGTGATCTGTTGGTTGCACCCTTAGTATTAAGTAACAGTGACAGTAATAATTAATAATGACATTTTCTATTCATTTTTTTCACAGAGAGGGTCTGCTGGCCAATCGAGTGCTGCTGCCACTACAACTCATTCTACCACTGTAACGCAGACATTAAAGGACACGTTTCAAAAACAGGCTGCTTATGTGCCCTCATCACAAAAATCCAATGACCTATTTTGCAGTTTTGATACATTCTTTTATAATTATTTAATGTTGATTTTGCAGTGTTTTGTTAAGGTTTTGGATTTGGATTATTTTAATATATAATAAATATATTTAAATATAAATCTTGATGAAATAATTTCAATTTATCAGTGTTTTTTCAACATTTTGAAGACATTTTAAAAAATACCGTGGTATAACGATAACCGTGATAATTTTGGTCACTATTACCGCGGTGTGAAATTTTCATACCGTTACTTCCCTATTTACGTCTGTACATTGTGAGCGAAGGAAAAGAGTCAAATTCCTTGTATGTGTTCACATACTTGGCCAATTAAGCTGACTCTGATTCTGATTCTGATTTCACTAAAAACACAGGCCAATGGGGACCTACAATAGGACCTACATGAGCAGCTATTTCTTTGTAATTATAGTTAATAATAGTTAATGCCTGCATTGGATCAGACATTGATTATCCAGGTTGGATATGTCATAAAATTAAAACTATTTTTCAGTCAGAGTGTGGGGGATTAAAGCATTTTTGTAATCTGGTGGTACAGCACTAAATAAAAATGTCCTTGTTCCAAGATTGCCTTGTTACAGTTATTAATCTTACATAGCCACAAATAGATAAACTACCTACAAAAACTGTGTTTAAAAAAGAAAAACAATATTAAAACTAGAACTGCAAGCAGTTATGAACGGGGGCCAAGCCCCCCCCGTGCAACTCGGACCTCACGCACCGCAGAGCCCACGGAAGTTGGCCCCAAAGGATGACGGGCTTGGGGCAAAAGTGAGGACACAGGCCAACGTCTGAGCCGTGGTATTCGCTATAATGGGAAGTGCACTGGAAGTGAAAAAGGCTGAATGTGTGCTGATTTGGATTTGTTGTAATAAGCCACGCCCACATTGACCAGTCATGACCACCTTCAAGATATGGCCTCAGGATTGGCCCTATATCACACGACCAAATTTCGTAAAAATCGGTGTAGCCGTTCAAGAGATATAAAGTTCCCATATTTTTAGCGCCCCTTAGTGGCCCAATTCAGCTCATCCCTTCCCAGTCTCATGGCAACCAAGGATCTCAAATTTGGTGTTAATATCATTTAGTTTGACCGAGATATCAAACAGTTTAAATTTTTATAGTTAGCTACAGAAATTTGTTCGATAATAAGTTAGGCATTTTTTGACCGAGCAAAATTCTTTTGATAACTTTAGATGAGGTCCAGCTGAAGAGTGTACGTGCCAAGATTCACGCAGATCAGACAAAATCCAAAGGAGGAGTTGGAAAAAGTATGTTTTGCATATGTGGCGATTTAGCAAAGGAAATTTGCAGCAGAAGTGGTCGTGTCCTATGTCAGAAAACCAAGCTGTGTTTGGATATATGGATGTAAGGTTTGCAAATGTGTTATTTGAAATGTGGAAGTTACAGGCAAAAACGCGATTGCATCCATTATAGCGCCACCTAGTGGATTACATGTGCAATTTTTGGTATGGAAGAACTGTGTCTTATTCTATCTGTACCATATAAATTTCAAAGCTCTCAGCATAATAGTTTGGCTGAAATTAATGTTTGTTGTTTATGTTGTAATAAGCCACGCCCACATTGAGCAGTCATGACCACCTTCAATATATGGCCTCAGGATTGGCCCTACATCATACCAACCAAATTTCGTAAAAATTGTTCAAGAGATATAAACTTCCCATATTTTTAGCTCTAGAGCCGCATGCGGCTCTTTAGCGCCCCCCTGGTGGCTCCCTGGAGCCTCTTCAAAAATGTATGAAAATGGATGGGGGGATATATTTTTTGTTTTAATATGGTTTCTGTAGGAGGACAAACATTCTTAATGTTTTCCAATGCCGTAAAAATGTGCATAATAAACATTAAATTTCAACATTTCTGTCAACGAAGATTTGCGTCATAGCCTGCGACACACGTTTCAGCGCGGCGCCGTGCCAGGCAGGTGGCTGTTGTAAACAAACCGGCGGTGTGTCAAGGGCCATGGATCCCAAAGGGAAAAAGAGAAAGATAGCTGATGAGAACAGAGGATTCAAGGAATAATGGACCGAATCATTTGCTTTCATTGCCAATGCGGAAGGATTGCCTGCATGTTTGCTTTGTAATGAGAAGTTGTCAAACAATAAAAAGAAAAAGAAAAAGTGCGATTGCAGTACTTCTGGAGAAATTAGAGGAGCGCAAAGGTAGATTTAAGAAGTGGATTGCATCTCCAAACTCCACTACTGCTGCAAGTTTTGTTGCAACCCGAGAGATAATAAAGCGTGGAAAACTGTTCACGGATGGTGATTACATGAAGGATTCATTCATCAAAATATCAGAGCACCTATTTTCAGACTTCAAAAACAAAACCGAGATAATCCAGAAAATTAAAGACATGCCTCTCTCCGCAAAGACGGTGAAAGAAAGGGCCATTAAAATGGCAGGCGACATCACCAATCGGCAAATCAAGGACATTAATTCAGCTCCAGCATACTCAATTGCCTGTGATGAGTCGTGTGATGTGATCGATATCGAACAGACAGCGGGTATGTGAACTCTGATGGGCCGCAAGAAGAAATGATCGAATTAATACCACTGAAAGGCCAAACACGGGGCGAGGACATCTGATTTCTTTACAGTATTTCTATAATTTCATCAGTGCAACAAAACATAATACATTAATATTGTAATGGAAGTTAAACTTAAAGCACCAAATATCGTACAGCAGAGTAGTCACGTGGTGTGTCATTCTCTCCAGAATGCGCTGCAGGGAAAATAAACATTTAATCATGAATGCTCATTATGTATTTGTAGCCTACTTAGTCATTTTGATATTAGGCTAATATAGCTAATATACACTTACAGCCTGTGTTGCCATCATATAAGGCTTATATAATGCTTTTAATTTTTTGCAGCTCCAGACAGATTTGTTTTTTGTCTTTTTGGTCCAATATGGCTCTTTGAACATTTTGGGTTGCCGACTCATTTTGGGTAGTTTTTTGTGTCTGAGATATTCGCAGGAGTCTGGACCAACCCTCCAAATTGCACCGCCCTCCCTTGCACGGTTTAGCCTGCAGCACCACTTTTAGCCGGAGAAAAATAAAATTAAAAATCTTTACAATTACAATAGGGTTCCTAGCACCGCTGGTCCTAGTTCCCTCGGCCCCTCGGGCTTGGCCTCCTAAAAAACAAAGGACTGTTTGTAGTCAACTGGACGTGTTTCAGTATCTTAAAGATGTTTCACCTCTCATCCAAGAGGTTTCTTCAGTTCTAACTAACTGGATAGGAGCTACAGGCTTTTAAACTCTGTGTGGGAGTGTTCTCACATAGTGTGGGAGTGTCCTTACACAGGGTGGGAATGTCCTTACACAGTGTTGGAGTGTCCTTATAGAGTCTTCAAGGACACGTGTGAGCTCTGAGTTTCAGAGTTCTTAAACAGTTCTCTCAATGGACTAATCGATTATTTAACTAAATGTTGCAGCTCTAGTTTGAATAGTCACACAGTTCTACCAAGGATGAGACGTTTGTCCTCATCTGCACTCTCCCTTACAGCTAGTTACAGCACAGTTATTTCTTTCCAAGTCTTATAAATGTGTAAAAAAAAAGTTCAGTTTGCTCTCAGGCCCAGGATAAGAGGAGGGACTCACCAAGAGTAAAGAGCAGGTTACCAACACAATATAAATCAGGCCTGGAAAGAGCAGTTACTGTAAATGTGGTCATCCTGCACTATGTCTTGTTCCATTAAGCATCCTCAGCTGACTGTAGTTTGGTACCTTACAATTTATGCCAGCATTGATTATTGAGCTGCTCCTGCAGAGTGTGAACACTGTCCGCATTAAGTCACTAATATTTACTGGTACTCTAAAGCACTTTAGATAAAAGCTTCAGCAGCCAGTATAAAGCACTTTTTACACTCAGACGCTGTAAATCAACACATGTTCATGTGTTAGTGATAGAACACAATGCAAGTCTAACACATGGCAGCTTCCATATTTTCCTAATGTGGAGCATGTCAATGTAATATAGTTAAGATGTTGGCATTGAGCCAGAAAAGGTCACATGACAGCTGAAACATTTAAAGCAATATTAAAAGCTTCCGCAGAGGTCTAAAATTAGTGATCTGATGCGGTGCTCAGTTATGTGGCAGGAGTTTAGGCACCCACTGAGTGATGGAGTGAACCCCCATGTGTCAAGAGGATTGTCAGGTCCACAGATGACATCGACTGGAATAGCACTGAAAGCAGCTGTCAGGACATAAATACGGTAGCAAAACAGAGGGGTGAAAGGGGAAACCCTGTCGCCTTCCTCTGGCTTCTGTATGCAGCTGACTGCACTGCTGCAAGAAGTGAAGGACACAAGGAACAACGAAAGGAAGGCAAATGCGTGAGAATTAGACAGTTACAGACAGTACGTTTACATGCACAGCTTAGTAGGATTACAGCCATCGTTCGCCTATGCTACTTAACCAGACAACTGCAATTGTCCGAGTATACATGGCGGTGAGAAAATCGAATTATTGGTTGAAGCATGTCATACTCCGGTACGATAGGTGGCGCTGTACCCATTTCAACTAGTGGTAACAGAGCCACCTCCGGCTGACCTTTTTACGTTACCAGCAACAACAAACTCTGCCTCAGCATTCAAGAAAGATGGCTTATGAAGAGCAAGACGAAGCTACATCTTTGTACATTACATATATGGTGTACATGATAATTACCCAAACTAGATGCACAATGGCGCTCTTGTTTGCAGTTATTTTGGAGGAAAGACAATGCCACCGCCATCCTTCTACTTGCGGCTCATGGCCCCAGGAAAAAAATCTCGAGCCTGCGCAGAACGCAAATTCCGATCCGATCTGATAGAAAGTATACATGCACGAGTAAAGCGACTTTCAATCAAATAATCTAGGTGTTTTAATCCGACTATGAGAAATCCGATCCGGCAGGAACACACTGGTCCAAACGTTGGACGTCTGAAGTGTATGGAGAGACTCAGAACGAGGTTGGGAACAAATCTTTTTCGGTATGTTCAGCTGCGTTAGAAATGTTCGGAGTCGCACGGACGTTGCCTGCTCCGATCTAACATGTGGCCGTCTGAGCCATTGGATTCTCTGATTGGTGTGCTAGCAATCAGCGCAGCGTGTTGAAGGGGTGGAATCCTGTGTGCGCTTTGTTTTTCTATGCACTCCGTTCCGTCATTCCCTGTTTACATACTGGCACAAGACTAGCTGTTATGTCCGTTCAGGACAAATTAATCTGTGTTCGTTTGGTAATGCCTTGCTGCATGTTTAGTATGCAGCTGTTTTTGTCTGAAAAGTTTCGTTTTAATCGAAAGTAAAGACAGTTACGTGCATAAACTGTAGCGGTAGACTACACTACCCATAAGGCAATGCATTGGGGTATGCATTAAGTTTTGTTTTCAGTAAGTAAAGGAGTTGACGCGAGATTACTTTGGTGTCCAGTCTATTCATTATACATGGTGTCAGAACGTGGCAAAGAACGCAAATCTCCGCGATATACTTTGCTTATGACTTTAGTCGCATGTGGACAAGACAACAGTGTGATTACCTGCACAGAACAACGGTGAACGGTGTGTGCTCACGAAGGCGGGGAGAGAGCCAGTGAAGCTGCGCGAGCCGGTGAGAGGGAATCAGCAGGAGTGAGAAAAGTCTCCACAGGACGTAAAACAACGGGATAAGAAATACGTCATGGCAGTTTCAGTGCAAATAACACAGCCCGAACCGTTTGACTTTTCAAATCTGCTGACTGGCCAAGATGGGTCCGAAGATTTGAAAGGTTTCATGTTGCATCCGGATTAAAAGACCAAGACGAAGAGTATCAGGTAAATGCACTCCTGTATGCAATGGGGGATGCAGCTGACGATATCTTGAGCGTCTTGCCGATGTCAGCAGCAGATAAAAAGAAATACCATGAAGTTAAAGCTGCAATGGAGCAACACTTTATAGGCAAGCACAATGTGATTTTTGAAAGAGCACAGTTCAACATGGGATGCCAGCAAGAAGGGGAGAGTGCAAAAGAATTCATTACTGAAGTGCACAAATTAGCAGAAAATTGTAGCTTTGGCTTGCTAAAGGATGAACTCATAAGAGACCAAATTGTAGTCGGAATAAAGGACAGAAAATAATCCGAAAAGCTGCAAATGGACTCTGAATTGACCCTTGCAAAGACAATATTAAAAGTGAGACAGAGTGAGACTGTTAAAGAACAACAGACAATACGCCATTAAAACAATGAAAAGAGGAAAAAAGTTCCAATATATGGGGAAACCAAAGACCAGATGTTTGTTGCACCAAGTGAAAAAGAATGCGGCCGATGTGGAAAAGGACAAAAACATGCATGGAATGACTGCCCTGCCAAATACGTGGAAAGTCGAAGGTGTCACAAAAAAAGGCCTGACGCAGCGATCAAGCAGTACACGCAGTCAGAGAAGTGCTGTCGGACAGTGATCCTCAGGACTATGCATTCTTAGGTGAAGTGTCTACACAAACCACCAAGCCATGGATTGAAAAAGTCACTCTGAATGGAGACGCAGTCAATTTCAAAATAGACACAGGCGTGGATGTTACTTCAATACCAGAGACGGTATTCAACCCAGAGCGAGATGGTAGGCTAGACAAACCGCTGAAAAGACTAGTTGGTACAGGACAGAATTTGCTGGATGTAAAAGGCTGCTTCCAGGGTAAAATGTGTATGTTGTGGCAGGACTGACACAACCACTTTTGGGCCTGCCAGCTATAGAGGCCATGGGGCTAGTGCAGAGAGTCAATGAGGTGACGCAGACAGATACAGACTTTAAGGCACTTTGCCCATCAGTGCTTCAAGGGCTGGGCAAGCTTAAAGAATCATACCACATAGAGCTGGAACAAGGGGCAATACCCCCTGCACTGTCAACACCTCGAAGAGTACCTCTACCTCTAAGAGACAAGGTGCGTGAAAAACTAGAGAGAATGGAAAGTATGGGTGTCATATCAAAAGTGACTGAGCCGACAGCCTGGTGTTCTGGGATGGTAGTTGTGCCAAAACTGATGAAAGACAAACTGAGAATCTGTCTGGATCTCACACCATTGAATGCAGCGGTGAAGAGAGAGCGTCACATTTTGCCTGCTGTTGACCAAACACTGGCAATGATGTCAGATGCCAAAGTTTTCACAAAGTTAGACGCACGATCAGGATTTTGGCAAATTCCTTTAACTCCAGAATCACGACCCCTAACAACCTTCATCACTCCTTTCGGGAGATATTTCTTCAACAGACTCCCATTTGGAATTGCATCTGCTCCAGAAGATTTCCAAAGAAGGATGTTGCAGATGTTTGTTTGTTTCGAGGGCGTGTTATGCCATGCGGATGATGTGTCAGTGTATGGACGAAACAGACAGGAACATGATCAAAGACTGCACCACGTACTGCAGAAGATGCAGGAAGAGGGACTTACACTTAATGAGAAGTGTGAGTTCACACAGAAGCACATCACGTTCGTTGGACACAAGGTGTCTTCAAAAGGAACTGAGCCAGATCCATACAAAGTGAAAGCTATCCTACAGATGCCTGAGCCCACATGTGTGGAGGACGTGAGGTGTCTTATGGGCGTGGCAAACTACCTGTCTGTAGTTTGTACCTCGGATGGCAACCATCACCATGCCACTAAAAGACCTACTGAGAGAGAAAAATTAGTGGATCTGGGGAGAACCACAGCAAACTGCTTTTGAAAAGCTAAAAAATGGACTGAGCTCACCAAAAGCGCTTGCTCAGTACTCAAATACAGCAGAGTCAAAAGTGGCCGACGGTGCATCACCATACGGAATAGGTGCTGTTCTCACACAGAAGCAAGCAGATAACTCCTGGCAACCTGTCACATATATTTCAAGAGGACTGACAGACACAGAAAAGCGCCACGTGCTGGCAGTAACGTAGGCCTGTGAAAGACTAACATCTTACCTGCAAGGGCTGCACTTCACTCTTCAGACTGACCAAAAGCCCTTGGTCCCTCTGTTGAGCACTAGAGGTTTAGATGACCTCTCTTCCAGAGTTTTAAGATTTCGACTGAGACTCCTCAGGTATGATTATGACATTGTTCACGTGCCAGGCAAAAACCTCATCACTGCTGATACATAGTCCAGAGCTCCACTGAATGACACTCCATCTGCTGATGACCTACAGCTTGAAAAAGAGGTCCAGGTGTTTGTGGATGCTGTTGTGTCTTCACTCCCTGCTACGGACACAAGGCTGGCTGAAATTAAGCAAGCACAACAAACTGATGAGACGTGCAAAACGGTGGCAAGCTACTGTCAATCAGCATGGCCACAGAGACACAGATTGAGTTAAGGGATTGCACCCTACTGGCAAGTCAGACAAGAGCTGTATCTCGCTTGAGACCTTCTGAAGAAAGGGGAGAGAATAGTCATCCCTCTGACACTCAGAGGGGAAATAATGCACAAACTCCATGAAGGTTACCAAGGGATCTTCAAAGGCCGTGCCAGAGCTCAAGCATCTGTATGCTGGCCAGGGATCTTTGCACAAATTCGAGAGACAATAGACAGATGTGGAATGTGTCAGAGATACAGAACACAGTACAGAGAGCCCCTCATACAGTCCCAAGTCTCCAACAGGCCCTGGAAAAAGGTTGGAATGGACCTGTTTGAGTGGGCAAACAAGACCTGCCTGCTCATCATTGACTACTTCTCACGATAAATAGAGGTGGCTGAGCTCAGGGTCACATCAACAGAGGCTACTGTGCGTGCTGTGAAGGAGACTTTTGCACATCATGGATATCCTGAGACTGTTGTATCGACAATGGGCCACAGTTCTCTTCAGAGACATTCAGAACATTTGCAAAAGAGAGCTGCTTCACCCACGTCATGAGCAGCCCTCGCTACCCACAAGCTAATGGCGAGGCTGAACGTGCAGTGCAGACAGTCAAGTGTCTGTGGAAAAAAGACACTGACCAAACCAGGGCACTTTTGGCACACAGAGCCACACCATTAGAACATGGATACTCACCTGTGAGTTACTAATGGGAAGAAACCTGCGCACTTCCCTACCTCAGTCTTCAAGTCAGTTCTCCCCAAAGTGGGCTGACTTAGAGGCTTTTCACAGGAAGGACGAGGAAGGAAGGCAGAAGCTAGCAACACACTACAATCTTCCCCACCGGTCCAGAACACTTCAAGAGCTCACCCCAGGACAGAATGTGTGGATCACCACAGAGAAAGCTCCTGGGACTGTTCTAGGGACTGCGAACATGCCAAGGTCATACTTTGTAGAAACTGACAAGAGCATTCTCAGAGCCACTGGGAACTCCTTTGGAGCCACCACCAAGTCAGGCAGAGTTTCCAAGGCTCCTGAGAGACTTAACTTAAAAATGAAAAAAAGAAAAGAAAAAAATAATGAGTGTAAAAGATTGTTGATGTTGCAGCTTACTCTACTGAACTGGTAAAGAAGTTCCAGAGAAATGGTTGTGATAAAAAGAGCAAAAGAATGTTTGGAATTTGATGAGTTGATGTCAGAAAAGAGTTGACAATGATTTGATAAAAGAAAAGATTTGAAATGAAATTCAGCCATTTTCTTCTAAAAAGCCAACCATTTAGAATTTAATTTTGGAGCTAGGCTCACAAACTGTGTTTCAACATTTCTATGTTCAGGATTTCATGGGCGGGTCAGAAATCATGGCCGCTTTACGTTGCATAAACCCGACCCTGCTGCGGAAGTGGCATAAATACATTCAGCGCATTAGCTTCGGTGATTTTTCCGCCCACTCTCAAGTCTTGGATAGCATCTCTTACAATAGTTTGCAGCTAGCTAACCAGTCAACCAGTCAGCTAAACAGTCATGTCTCCTCCACATCGCTCGTGCATCTTTCCTGGATGCCACAGTGTGCAGGGTAACGGCGCCGTTAGCTTATTTAAGTTTCCTACAGACGACAATGTAAGGAAACAGTGGATCGATTTTGTCAAGAGGAGCTACTGTGAAGAGTTTAAAATCACCACCATCACTGTCTCTGCAGTGTCCACTTTACCCCCGATAGTAACAGCAACTGTCACCATAACCTGGATATCTGAAGAGTCCATTGACGCTGGTCAGTGGGGCCGAGCCGAACCGACCCTCCCCATCCCTGGTTTGCATCCTCCCGTCCCGCCGACAGTGCATGCTCTCATCTCCACCACCGGCATTATGTGCCCGCCTGCGACCGTCCCGCCGACAACAGGTCTCTCATCCGGCATTACGTGCCCGCCAGAGAGTGTAAGTATAATATATAATAACCCGACCGGGACCGCGTCATTATATTATATTATATTTCCCGTCATTATCTTTGGGTCAAGCATTTGTGTGTGTGTGTTTTATTTTAATAACTCAAAATAATGACTGTATTTCCGGCTACAAAAGGTGCATCTCTCTCCTCCCTCCATGTTGTTTGTGCCGCTGCGTGGTTTTACACGTGAGTGAGTGTCCTCGTGCTGATAACGTGACTTCTGGGCACGTGACATCACTCCCTGAGACGCAAGAAGGAAGCAAAAATATATATTTTTACTAAGGAAAATGACAAAAATAATAGTAACGCACAGTGATTTGAATAAATAACTTTAATCTGATTAGTGGTTTGGAAATATTACCACGTTAGATTACTCCTCACTGAAATAAGTGGTCAGATTAAAGTAACGTGTTACCGGCATCACTGCACGGGCTCGGCTCGGCTCGGCTCGGGCTTGATTTTTTTTGGGCCAGATCTAAGCTCTAAGTGTAAGTGTGTGCTTATGTATGTTATAAATATTGTACATTTGGGCAATTAAATGCATTTTGCTGAAGGTTCAAATCCTGAAAGTGATTTTACATCGTGCATCCTGTCATGCCCATGTAATGTTAGCAAATGTTATTGCATTTAATCATGACATGATTTGGCCTCATTCCCTGAGCGGAGTCCATCTGACAGCACAGTGATAATCTACTGGTAATATTTTATGTGTACCAATATAGCTATGACAAGGAATTATATGTAAACTGGGGTTTTACGTTTGTGTGTAATGCAAAACATGGACTGTGAGGAACGAGGCTGAGCACTATCAGTTGCTGACTCAGAGTCGGTTTCTGGCTCTGATGGTTCAAACAGGTCGGGCTGGGTCCGTCTGATGACGCTGCTAGCTTCCATTGTTACTGTAGGTTACGTCCTTGTACAGTACACGGAGGAGGCTCCCCTCTCCCGCGTGGGCGTGGCTCCAGCACCTCTAACTGACACGCCCCCAGCATTTCACAGCAGAAAGAAGTGCTTGTTTTTCCATGATTTTGAGACCTAATTTTATATACTTGGCAATTTTTTTAATCTTTCAAATTTGGCTCAGTGGTCAATGACACATGTTTCTGTGGTGTGACCAACTCATAACACAAATTTATTTCTGCTTTACACGGACTTTAATGTTCTGATAAAAGAATAAAGCCTTGTTCTGAATTTAAAAAAAATATGTTGCTTAGCTAAAAGGAGGAGGTGTAGCGGTAGACTACACCATAAGGCAATGCGTTGGGGTATGCATTAAGTTTCGTTTTCACTAAGTAAAGGAGTTGACGTGAGATTACTTCGGCATCCAGTCTCTTCATTATACATAAACCTCTATGCGTCTTTTTTATACACAACACTAGCGCCACCCGCTTATTGCATTTCGCGCAAGCGCAGAACGTACATGCTACTGTGGAGTTGGCAGCACGTCGAAGCGGTGTGTTCAATGCAACTTTTTTGCCAAACGGGTCAGACAAAAGGCAACGGAGTGGTCGGATAAAGGCAGCTGGCTGTTGGTTTGAGTCTGGGCGGTGTGTGGGGGCCTTCAGGTGTATACATGCAGTGTTGGGAGTAATGGCGTTTAGGTATAACGGCGTTACTAACGGCGTTATTTTTTCAGTAACGTAGTAATCTAATGAATTACTTTTCCCATTGTTACAACGCCGTTACCGTTACCGACTATAAAATGTGGCGCGTTACAAATTGAAGTTTGTCATTGAAGCTGTTGACATCGGACTCGGCTCTCAGCCACCGGAGCAGCAGGGCTGCTTTATTTTTCTCCTGTGAGGCAAGAGGGAGGGGCAGGACAACCGCAGAGGTGATGATTGATGATCTCTAAGGTAGAGTGAGAGTTCGTAAGCCAATCAGAGGCTGTGTTCGGTTTACACACAAACCACACAGCCTCACACACTCAAACTAGCAGAGGTGAGTAGAGATGGGATTTATGGCTCTTTGAGGGGAGCCGGATCTTGGTGAGCCGTTCCTTTCAAAGAGCCGTTCAAAAAACTGGCTCATTTGACCGATTTTTAAATTTAGTACATTTTAAGAAGCCAGCCTGGTGGTAACTCATTTTATCTTGGAAATAAACACTGGGAGGTATGATGGGGTGAGATTTGGAACAAAACTGTCCTCCTCCTAATTAAGACCGCTGCAGCTGCTCTGCTCTCCGAGGCAGGGGCGGTCACATGTTTCTGTTTTTGTTTTTTTTTTACGCAAAGGCAGCATGCACAACTCAGGTGGCATCATGCTACATTTGCATATCTATTAAGCACCGTGCAGCTGGGCTGCGCTCCTCCCCATGTAACTTCTCTGTCCCACTCAGGGGAGGCGCAAACGAGGAGCACACAGTGAAAAAAAGCACACAGTGAAAAAAAAAAAGAAAAACGGTTCCCAGCTCGGATCCCATCGTTCATGTTAACGAGCCGTTCAATAGAATCGGTTCGTTCGTGAACGTCACAACACTAGAGGTGAGCTGCAGAAATGGCGAGTCCAGAGGAAAAGTTTACGTTTTCAAAGTGGAAGTAGAGACACGACTTTAACCTCCTTTGTCCACGTCCGTTTTAAGCAACTCTGATCTAATGAAGCATCTCTCAAACTGCTATTTTGAGTGTGCGAGGCTGTGTGGTTTGTGTATAAACCGAACACAGCCTCTGATTGGCTTACGAACTCTCACTCTACCTTAGAGAGCCAATCATCACCTCTGCGGTTGTCCTGCCCCTCCCTCCTGCCTCACCGGAGAAAAATAAAGCAGCCCTGCTGCTCCGGTGGCTGAGAGCCGAGTCCGACGTCAACAGCTTCAATGAGAAACTTCAATTTGTAACGCGCCACATTTTATAGTCGGTAACGGTAACGGCGTTGTAACAATGGGAAAAGTAATTCATTAGATTACTCCGTTACTGAAAAAATAACGCCGTTAGTAACGCCGTTATACCTAAACGCCATTACTCCCAACACTGCTAAGGTAACATGCAGTCTCCAGCAGTTGGCGACTCGCTGTCCCCGCAGCTGCAGTTCAGCCACTTTATCAACATCTGTCTAGGGACTACAGATGAAAAATAGCCTCTTGGCTAATTCTGGCACATTTACAGTAATGTTATTAATGTGCACTGTCCCTGTTTTCAAATAAACTAAACTTAAACTTAAACTTAATCAGCCAACTTGAATACATCTTCCTCTTCTTCCGTCTCATCATAATTCCTTTTTTCTCTGCAAAGTAGCCATCCAAAGACGTTTGTTTTACACTCATTTTAGCCAGCTTGAGGGCTTATTTTTTAGGGTATGCCGTGACTGAAACAGGTATGTGTCAAGCACGCCAACAGGAATAGTTGGATGTTGTTAAAAGAGAATCCGTTTTTCAATATAAAAGAACTTTCAGAGTATGATTGTCAATATAACGGAAATAAAAAAACGTATTTATTCTTTCTCTGCGGCCCGTTACCAAATGACCCACGGACTGGTACCGGTCCGCGGCCCGGTGGTTGGGGACCCCTGATGTAAACACACTGAGAGAGAGAGAGCTGGGGGAGATCAAGTGAGGTAAAAAAAATGGAACTGTTGGAGAAGAAAAACAGGAGATCAGGGAGCAACCAGGAGGTTATTTTAAAATTTCATTACATCTGAGTTTACTCATAGACTTACTTTAACCCAAACCTTGATCTTAAACACTTAGGCTAAACCAAAACCTTACCAAACTGCAACTGTTTCACAGCAATAACCATATTCTTGTTGTTGTAATCATGATGATGAAAAAATCCAAATGTTTTCAGCAAGCTTTATTTTGAAAGTATAAGTTTGACACGTCTTTCAGTGTACAGTTCTTGTCAGGCAACGGATTATTGAGGTACAAAGTGACTGATGACAGTGGCCAGCTAGCAGGAGAGACAGACACACGACAGGAACCGACACAGCAGCATCACAGAATAGATCGATTTATGACTAACACAATCTGGATCAGATCTGTCATTCAACTCAAGTGATCCATGTGATTCTGATCAGAGTGATTTATGATTTAAAATCTTACTGTATAGTGATTCATTGTGGCATTTGGCATCAGGAATGTGATTTTTTAAAGAAGTAAATTAAATTAGCGGTCTGAAAGACAAGAAACCATTACTGAATCAGCTTAATAAGTGTTGACCACAAAGTGTATTGGAAGCAAAACAAATCATGCCTCCCACCATTAAACACAATGTGCTGTTTTGCTGTTCTATGGTCAGATTTGGGATGACAGGGTCTATTTTTTCTGTCTCTCTCCTCTATCCTCTCTCTTTCCTCTCTCTTGCTCTGTCTTCTATCTCTCTCACACACACACACAGGCACATGGCACTATTAGCATAACGAAGTGCATCACTATCAGATTAATTAGTGGATGGGATTAGGATGTGATGAGAGGCATGGTTTAGGGAGAGGAGGGAATAGTATGACTGGGAGGAGAGGGGAGGGTGTGGGCCATGGCAGGTCATGGGGAGCAGCATCTGGATGCTGAGCTCATACAGGCAGAAGGAGGCTGCAATCAGACTTTCACTTCGCCTTCACTGGATTAAGACAAAGGGGAGGAAAACATAAAAGAGGGAACAAAGAGTGGACAAGGAGAAAAATCAGCAGCAAGTTCTGCCTCAATGTGGTAGCTGAAGATTAATCTTCACTTTGGGAATCTAAATCGGAGCACAAACACCCACTGAAGAGTTGCACAATGTTCCCCCTCCCCTCCTCCCTCTTCTCTCATCCCTTACGGCAGTCAAGCAAATGCAGATACACAACCAGAGGAAGGAGCAACGTAATGAGTTCATGTTTCAGAAAGCCAAGGTCGTTGTGTACCACTGACGTTTCAGCCTGCAATGTAACTAGACTGAGCTGTGTGACTGTGCATACAGTATGTGTTTGTGCTGTGAATGATCCTGTGTGTGAGAACGAGCAGCCTCCTGCCGTAAGTTTGTCCTTTTTATGCTTCACTTTATGGTCAATTACCAGTTTAATAAATGACCTTTGAATGGCAGATGTAAGCACCTATCACGCTCATTTAAATACCCATTAATTAACCCAGTTACCAGGAGCCATCTATTATTTTATTTGTCAGCATCCTGTGTTGAACTGAGACATTTCACTCTATTCACTGTTTCTGGTAAAGCCATTAGTAACTCATGTTTCCTTTAAAACATTTTTATTCATGACATAGTCTTTAGTTATATTGTATTTTGAAATACACCGGAACTGGTTTTGCCAACCGGTTCCCTCTTTCTGGAACTCTGTGACAAAAAACCTCTCCACCATACTGGACTGCAGAATCCCTTCATCCCCACAGCTCTGCCTACTAGGAGACACTTCAACAATCACCATACCAAACAAATACAAGAACAGCTTGCTCATCTCTCTAACTGTCGCTAAGAAAACAATTCTCCTAAATTGGAAATCAAAAAACTCAATAAAAATCAATCACTGGACACACACACACTCATATTAATCCATTTATCTGTGTGCGCCATATATCTCTTTTGCTCTTCCTCTATTATTAATACTATTATTATTACTATATTATCAATATTTTCATTATTACGATGAACATTATTACGATGAATATGACTGTGCCTACGCCCATAGAGTAAAACTGGATTTGGCCCCAGTAAGCCCCGCAACCCCTTGGGGGGAAAAAGCGGCAACATCCCGCGACCCTCACGGATAACCGGAAAGAAAACGAAACGAAACGAAAAAAAATGACTGTGCTAATTATTACTATTATTATGCTCATTTTGTTGATTGCGTTTATTAATATTATTAGTATGACTGAATATTATGATTGTGATTGGTATTACTGATATTACTATCATTGCTATTATTACGAGGTCATATATATCATATCTCTTGGTTTTTTATTTTTAATTTTTTTAATCATTATTATTATTATTATTATTATTAATATTATGATGATTGTTATTATTATTATCATTCTAACAAAAATCATGATAATGACATTTGTATAATAAAATAAAGGCAGAGGGTGGGGCCGGACTGGAATGGTTGAAGGTGGAGGTGGGTGGGGGCTTCATGTCTGGTTCTCTTGGGGCAGGGCGGGGCCTCGGTAGGGGTGGGCGGGGCTGAGTGGTTGGGCCCTACCTCACACCCCCTCTCTTTCAAAACAAACAAACAAACAAATAAAAAAAAAAACAACCCACTCCTCAGCAGGCAGACCTCCTCCCAAGGGTCTGGAAGTTGCCCAGACCAGGAAGTGGCACAGGAGGTTAGATTTAGGTTCGGCTGTGGCCCAAGGTACAATCTAAAAAAAAAAAAAAGAAAAAGAAAAGAAAAAAACAACAACAACAAAAAAACGCTTGCCTTCCTGATCCCCCGGTCCGACCTCACCCCACACTGCAATATATTATCATCAACGTGATATAAATTATTGATTATAATTCCAACAATTAATCTTATGATAGTCATTGTCATGATATATTGCTTGCATTATGTTATGTTCACATATATTATGTTCACATATATATTGTGTTATTATCCTGTGCTATATTACATCATGATATATTATATTGTAACTTTGGCCTGTATTACATTATCATACCGCACATTATCTCTTCAGACTATATTAGGTTAAATCATACTACATTTCTTATTATAATATCTTGTATTACACTATACTGTCTTATCTTATCTCAAATTATCTAATTGCATTATATTAGGTTAAATAATATGACACTGTACTATGTTAATATATCTCATATCATGTTGCATACTGTTACTTATTTAACTTTTTTTTTCTCTCACTTTTTCTTTCCTACTCCACTTATCTTATTTAAACGTCTTACTTTATTTACTTATTTATTTTTATTGTATCATCTATCTGCCTCTCAGCCACTTGCACGCATGCACACACACTCACTCACACACACACATGCACGTGGTGTGATGTACTTGTCCCCCATGTCACCTTGTCTTTCACATAATTTCACCAAAAAAAAAAAGAAAAAAAAAAGAAAATAATGAACCTGCAGTAGAGCTTCCCGCCTCAGATGGTCTGAGACTAACCCATGAAGCCTTGGAAGTTTACCTTTATTTTAGCATTACAGGTCTAAACTAAAGCAACTGGTTTATTTTAATACTCCATTAGTAGGTATATTTAAATCCCCCAAAAGTGTTAAAGCCCTGACCTGAGTTGTTGAAACCTCTGTTCTAATCTCTACTTGTCTTTTATTCTCTCAAGGTAACACAAGCCAAATAAAGCTTGTAGAATGGGATAGCTGGATATTCTGAATGTTCTGCCGACCAGAAAATCTAAATGAGCCTGTAATACAAAATGACCGGATGTTTATGTCTCTTTAAATTGAATTTGGCTTAATGTGATAACAAACAGCTGATATTCTCAGTAAGTGGAGCTCACTTGTAATATCTGCAGCACTACTACAAAAAAACCATAGCTGTACATTTTGTGGTAATAAAAATCAAATGAGTATATTTCCTTTTTCTGAACCTTCTCCCATAATGGACAATAATGGCAAAGCCATTATGGCAAAGCCATTATAAGTGGCTATTTTCTACTAAATCTCACGTGGACAGACTCTTTTTTGGACATTATCCCAGTGTGCTTGACAAGATGAGGTCTGACATTGTGGGATCAACTGCTTGCAACTGATGATAAGAAGTGGTAAGAAATCAAGGAGAAAAGACGTCAGCAGTGCACTTTATATGTAATGGTTATTCAGCTCTGAGGTTTGTACTGTCTAAAACTACAGTGTGCCACATACCTGTAACATGCCTAGTCTAATTCCAATAATCCATTGGCTTTCTTTCTTTCTGCTGTCCAATAAAGGTGAAAATGTAGACATACAGACACACACAAACACAGGCCCTCTTTTAACTGCCAATAAAGTAATTCTAAGGTGTGGTGACACTCCGTTTGTTTTCTGTGTCAAACAAACACCAAGAACATGGTTGAAGAAAAGCTACCTGTGTCCTGGGAGTTGAGTACCTCCAAGGCATGCATCATGGCACTGGCAAATACATTGGCATCCTCCTTGCTGCCAAAGTTGAGGCCGTAGACCTGTCGGGCATCGCGCCACTGGTGGAAGGTCTGCGTGGCTTGGTTGTACTTGAGGCCCTTGGGAATGGCACAGTTTATCACCACCTGATGACCATGATGAGCAAGCGGGAAAAGGGAAAAGAGGAAACAAAGATTAGATTTAGATTAGTAATGATTTAAATAATTTAATGTATTTTCAAATGTATTTTATAAACATTAAGTGGATCGCTCAGGGGGTCGAGCCAGCGTCTTGTTATCAGAAGGTCGCTGGTTTGATTCCCCTGGTCTGCATGTCGAAGTGTCAGTGGGCAAGATACTGAACCCCAAACTGCTCCTGATGTGCTGGTTGGCACCTTGTGTGGCAGCCACCACCGTCAGACTATGAATGTGTTGTAAATGTAAAAACTGTGAAAAAAACAATCACTAGCTGCTGGAAATACAATAATAAAGCTGCATTATTAAAGAAATGGCCCCTGCAAAGTTAATTCTCCAAACAAACAAGGGGCACCATGACATCATCATAACTGGTAACAGCTGAGATATGTAGCTGCTGTTTGCTCAGTTAGCAGTGCAGCAAACAGCTTGGACGTGGTATTTATTCTTATTGTTGTTTTCCATGATAACTGGGTTTTTACTATGAACAAACTTACCTTTGTTGCCTCAATGTATGTGCTACAGTATACTCTGGACTGTATTTCTGATGATTTAAAACTAACTCACACACTCCCTTATCTTGCCCCACTTAAAACACCAATCTCATTAAACACAAAGTGACACTCTGTTGCCATTATGTGGTAAGAGGTCATTTTTACCTGCTCGTAAAGTGACTTTATGATCCACTCACTCTGAGCTCAAGGCTTTAGGTGATTTCGCAGTGTCCTGGGCACATGGCCAAGCACAAACGCCTTAAGCTTCTCCTGTCTGAGTTACTGAGACAGAGAGGTCGGTCTCAGACTGGGAGCCCCACAACTTGACTGACTGTGACAACAGTTGTCCTCCCTCTACTACTGCATCTCCCACGCTGAGAATGTGAAAAGATTTATCAAGCGAAGGACTGTAATCTGTTAATAATCAATCATAAGCAGTGAATATTTGGCACCATGAAATGTGGGGATAATGTAAATACACACACACGCATGCACGCACGCACACACACACACACACACACACACACACACACACACACACACACACACACACACACACAGCATTTTGTGACTTTTTATCTGATATAGCTGAAATATGTAATGTGGTCATCTCATGTCCAAACTATTAAGAGACTGAATCCAAAACATTCCTCTGCATGGACCCTGTGAGGCAAAAGCTTATCTGTACATGGTTCATTAAGATTTCAAAAACCCCAAGGTTAAAAACCAAGAGATTAAACTGCTCTGAGACCAGCTTTCGAACAATTCATATTTTCACCTGAGAGAACAATATTGCCTTGGCCAATAAACAACACTTCTAGCTCTAAAGCCTGTAACTAATCTGCCAGTTTACAGAAAACAAGATCCAACACTGGTGGCAGCCAAATTTATTTTAACCCAGCGAGAAATAATCTAATGTCAATATCTGTGGTTATTATAATGTCTATCTGGCAGGCGGGAAGGGATGCACATAAGCGTTCTTTTATTGTTGATGGACTGGGTAATAAAACAAGCAGCCATTAAATGTGAGCAGGACTTGAGCTGCTGTAACTCTAGATGTTTATTTTAGGTGGCAGTGAATAAAACAAACAGAGGAAATGTGCATCTTATGATAGTGGTACCACACAAACTGAGAGTCAGCCAAGAGTGTGAACGGGAACACAAACACAGCATTACTCTTTTGAAATGCCCATGGTAAATAAGCTGATAAGACCACAATTTGACTGGTGTTTGAAAATCGTTCATTCAGTATCACTATCAGTATTACGGATTAATTGTGGAAGGATAATACAAAATTCCAGTGTCGGACAAAAGTTACAGTTACAGAAAATAGACAGAAGATGTAAGCCGTAATACAGATAATACATAATATGTGATGAGTTGTGTCATTCTGTTTGGGTAACAGACTCTGGCTAATTCAGAGTATAGCAAGATATAGAGACCCCTGAAGCTTGTTAAACTCATAGTGAGTCGAAGCAGTGGTGAACTGAAACGATCCTGTACAAAAGGGCTGTGGATTGGCACTGATTAAGTGGGGTGAGCGACAGAGAAGAGAGGCAGACACGCGACGTGCATCTGGAGCGAGTGCATGTGAGACAGCAGGGAGCGCTGAGTGGAGAGAGAGAGAGAGAGAGAGCGAATGCTGCCAATCAGAGACTAATTGATACACCATGATTGTGTGCCTGTGTCCGTGAGACCTGTAAGTCATATTATTTACGTTGTCAGTTCACTAGTGCTGTCTTTATTTGTATCAGTCGATACTTATTGGCACCTAGCTCGTTCTTGCTAGCTAAAGTACACGTGGCTGTTGTTAATCGATTAGGATCAGCCAAGCAAAGAGAGTTCATACAGTCCTTTTTTACAGCCCTCACTTACAGATCCTAAGTGTGGTTACACTTTTCAAAACTTGACGCAAAAAACAAATGTGCAAAGCTGGCCAGGGCATCACATCTACCCTGAGGAAAGCTTATCACTCATGACCTATGTTGTACCTGCTAGTTTTAAGTCTGCTGTGGTAAAGCCTCTACTTAAGAAAACACACCTCAACCCAGGATCTCTAAATAACTATAGACCAGTATCCAACCTTCCCTTCTTCACTGGAGTCTTAGAAAGTGTTGTGTCCCAGCAACTGTCAGGCTACCTAGTGGGGCGGCTTAACAGCAAAATTCCAAAGAATCGTGCACTTTGTGATAAAAGTGTGAAATTTGGTACACTTATAGCCAAAGACAGTCCAAAAAAAATTTGATATCGGGCCATCACAAATTTTCAATATGGCGGCTGTGGCAGCCATTTTTCAAAATGGCCGCCATTTACTACTATTTTCATGTGAATTTTCTTTTGTGTGTTGATTATAATATGATATTGATTATATAGTTAGCTACATGTATTTACCTTTTTGGAGTCTGCACATAGGCCTAACTGACAATAGTAACTGTACAAACATGGGGTCAATCGTGGAAGACTCTCAGCAATCTCCTCCACAGTAACAGAGAGCTGTGCAGTCTAAGGCAGCTTTTTTGCACTTACACTGCTTAACACAACCCTTCTTAAATTTGCAGGAGATAAGTTCATAGCTGGACTGGCCTGCATCAGGCAGGCATGTCCAAAATGCTTCATAATGATCCTCAGATGACCAGCCCCATCTACAAGGAGAAGGAAGCTCTGGTGTTGACACCAGCATCTGACCCCATACATGGCCTCCTTAATAGACTGCCCTCTTAACATGCTCCTTTAGGGCAGGCTTTGTTGGAGGGACTGACTGCACATTGTGCCTCTTTGCAAATAACTTCCTATAGCTTGGTCTCTGTCTGTGAATGTGCTGGTTCGATCATAGAACAGGATTATAAACCTTTCAATAACTGCCATTACCTCCTGTAGAATGTCATGTGGGGCAGAAGACAATTCTAATAGGGCATTTGTAAACTCTGGAAAACAGCCCACACAGCCCATGCAGTCTTTTTCCCCTGGCCAGCAAAGCTTGATACTGTGTCACAGCCAGTCAAAGCATGAAACACTGGAAGAGCACGTGCCTTCTCAGGCCCAAGCGCAGCTGGGATTTCATGGGCTGCTAGGTATCGTAAACTCTTTCCAGTACCAAATGCCAACCAAAGCTCATCCCCTGCCTTTAGACCTTGAACTGCTGCTACAGCTAGAACACAACATCGGTATCAACAGTTTGGATCATAATTTTCTGACCATTTCGTACTGTATGAGCCCCATGTCATAAAATGCGAGTGTCAGCTTCATCGTGTGTGCATGGAGAAATTGAGGACAGATAAGCAAGGGGTGGCTTGCCGGGCATAGCAGTCCACCATTTGAAACGTGGTATTAGCATGTTAGCACCTTAACTATTTATGTGGAACAGGGTGTTAATGGGAAAATAATAATAAGTGTTTTTCTAAAATAAGTTTAATGTATCTATTTTCAAGCCCAAATAAAGCAGACATGGTTCTGCGGTATCTTCCTACCAAGTAGTGTTATATTAACAGTAATCCACCATTTGAAACGTACTATTACCACATTAGCACGTTAACTATTTATGTGGAACAGGGTGTCAATGGGGGAAAAATAAGGGTTTTTCTGAAATCAGTTTTATTTATCTAGTTGTGAGCTAATTGTAATAACAAAATAAGATTTAAAATAAGTTTAATTTATCTAGTTGTAAGGTTACCTAGAGCTGAGCATATGACAAGAATTAACACGATGCATGTTGCAATGGTCAAGTCATATCTGATCTTTCCAATGAATTGAAGGACTTGAAGGTGACATCAACATGTCACTATTTTTTAGACTTAGATATTTGTGAAGTTTGAGCAAAAAGACTGAAATTAAACTAAATTCCCTTTAGCTGATTTTAACTAGCACCTCTTACATTTGTGTGTGATATCTGCAAGTAAATGGTGGCCATCTTGAATTGTGAGAACAAAGGAAGATTCTGGGCATATTACACATTGCAGTTTTTATTTCTGCATGATAAAATGTATAATATATTTATGGAACATATTATATGCAATATAAGAAATGTTATTAAAATTACAATGTTCATAGTGATTGTGGCAATCATCTTGATTTTTTATTGTATAAATTTCCTTAAACTAGGTATGGTAAATAAATTTATCTAACAAGATCATCAACATCATATTTTATACCATGCAAATAAGAAAATTGATCTGAATACTGTTGTCAGTGGCGGCCATTTATAAAATGGCCATCACGACTGCCTTTGGCCTTAACTGTACCAAATTTCATGCTTTTATCACAAAGTGCACGATTTTTCAGCTAAGCCGCCCCACTAACCTACTTAATAATAATCTTTCCAGTCAGCTTTCAGAGCCTGTCAGAGCCTTACTAAATTGGTAAATGAGAATTCTACTTACTTTAGACTTAAACTCTACCTCAGTGCTTCTGTAAATGGATGTCAGTGCTGCAATTGATACCATAGATCCCGGTATATTGTCAGACTGACTTGAAAGTCAATCTGGCATCTCTGGCCTATCTCTCACTTGACTAAAGTCTTACTTACTACTTATTGTGTTTCTTACAATATAACTACATCAAAATTAACTGATGTGAAGTATGGAGTTCCCCATGGCTCTGTTCTGGGCTCTTCGCTCTTCTCTTTAAATATTTCACCTTTTGGCCAAATTATTTTGAGTTATGGAACACATTTCTACTGCTATGCGGATGACATTACGCTGTATGTATCCTTAAAAGCTGATGATACTTCTCAAAACACGAAATTAGAGACCTGCCTGTATGCAGTGAAGAAATAGATGTCAGAAAACTTCCTTCTCCTTATATCTGTATTTCTTTAAATTTAGCTGCCTCTGATCTCTCAGTCTGTTACTAATGATCTTGTGTGGCCTGCCCTCAGCCTGGTCACCACGGGCGAGAAGAGGTTGTGTGGCTCAGGCTCCACTTGGCGATGCCTCGTCTGCTTCGTCGCCTCCTGGATCCACACACTTTACATTTATTATCATTTGTATCAGATATTCTGTCAATGCAACTTGTTAACTGTGATTTGTTGTTCTTTTCTTTGCACGCAACTTTTATAGCAGTTCTGTCAGTCCTGTAAGAGGGATCCCTCCTCTGTGGCTCCTCCTGAGACTTCTTCCATCTTTTTTTTTACCCTGTTAAAAATATGTTTTTCCTCAACATGGCAAGTTTTTCCTCACTCACATCGAGGGTCTATGGACAGATGATGTCGTTCACTGTACAGATTGTAAAGCCCAGTGCGGCAATGTGATTGCAATTTTGGGCTATATAAATAAAATTGATTTGAATAACTAAAAGCTAAGAACCGTGTTTGATAAGATCAAAGCCATGTCCCCCACAGCAGCCGAGGCTATTGTTAGCAAGCCAGCAGTCTCAAAACTTTATATGAGGAATTGACAACTTCATCAACATCTTCAGGTAATTAATAAGCTATTTAAATAAGTTCTTGTTGGAGATAAAGGACAGGCTTGTTTCACTGTCTTGGTTGACACACTGGAGGTTGCAGGATCAACGAGCGAGTGGAAAGGGAGCTAGAGAGGTGTTTTATTTTGTGTGGTTTGTAAACCATTTTCAATCAATAAGAAAACAATCTAAATTAAAGCTGCTAACCTTATTAGTAGCTATTAAGCAATTATTATTGCTATTTAAGTGATGAACAGGCCCTCGAAGTCCACGCGAGTCGAGGCATGCTGCTGTCGGGGTGTGCCGTTTACCTGGCCCCATTGGCTGATTATTGTGTACGCATCGCTTATCTGTCCATGTTTGGGACAGTGCAGGAAGGGGTTGAATGTCATTTTCTGTGTCCAACATGTGGCGCTTTGACTATGACAGTATATTGGCCTATAATGTAAAATTATGTCATTGTTCAAGTAAACCGATTTTAACATCTGACCAGTGGCACCGGAAGAATGGTGGTTTTGGAGCCTACTAACATACAGTGAATCATCTTAGGAAACTCTGAAATACATTGTGGCGGTCCAATATGGCATGAATGATGTGGGAGCAAAATATAGTGTCATCTGAGCAAACAAACATTTTTTTTGTGCTCAATAAATGTATTTGCATGTTTGCTATTAGCCATTTTATTGGCAAGAATAAACTCTCTCACTCAGTCTTATATGTTACACAAACTCTTGCTGTCTGCGTTGCAGACTGCTGTACACTAAGTGCTCTCTCTCTCTTCTGTGCGCTCTTCTTTGGACATCTGGAAACCAGAAGCTGAATTCAGATGGGCTGTTTCACCTCCAAGGACAACACTTCCATAAGTAGCTGACAGAGAAGGATTGTAGATTTCAAGCCGTACGCAAAGTTTGTGTAGTTTCACTGTAAATAGTTAAAAGTTTAGGAAGTCTATTATACAATCAGAGATTGGACCTTTTGGTCTAAACTAGTGCAGTGCCTGTAGGAAATATTTGTTCCTATAGAAAAGTGGGAGGTTAAGAAGCTTTTTCATGGATGGCCAAATGAGGCTGTGTTTGAAGGTGGGACATCAGGGATATATAGGTTTGTTGTGAAATCCGATATTCCAGGGTATAATTGGCCGTTTTTGACTATTTTTGATTTTGCCATTATATTTCACCCTAAAAACTATTTACTTGGTGTCATTATTTTCAGCACAACCTCACGTGTGACTGTACAGTTATTTTTGCATTTTGACATACTGTATTTACACATTGGACCTAAAATCACCAAAAAAAACATAAAATCAGAGTAGGAAAAAGTTAGATTTTTTTACTGTGAAAACCACAAATATGTTGTAAATAAACATTTTTTATTACTTATAATGCAAATATAAATTGTTGTTTGTTAAATATGTGCACACATTTAAAAAAAATATGAAGTTATATGTAACTATTTACATTTAAATGCAGGCAATGCTCAGGTCTGCCTGTGCTCCTTCCAGCTGAATGGAGAGCTGCACTGCCTGCTCCACATTCAGCATCTTCTCATTGTTTTGACTCATTAAACAAAAAACCGACTCCACTACACACTAAACACACTACACCAAACACTACATAACACACTAACTATACACTCCAAACACGCTAAATGTCACAAATCTCTCAACTCTCAATATCGCTGTTTGTACACCGACCGTCGTTACCTGTCAATCATCCGCCTCCGTCCCTCCCACAACTTCCTGTTCCTCAACAACCAATCTTGCTGCTTGGACACTTTCGTGACAAAAGCCCATTTTTACCGTTTCTTCTGCACCAGACACAAAGCAAACATGACGGCAATGTTTGCGAAAAAGCGTGGCGGACATTATTTACCCTAAGTCCGGTTTTGGACGTGCCGGTGGGTCCGGTCCATCGACTCGGAAGGTGGGCCGTGTAGGTTGGCTAGCGGCTAGCAGCTAGCTACACACGAACATCCACAGATTCCGATTCCACTTTGTTGTCCGCGCGTCTCTGGATCTCCTCAGACCCGAACAGACTCGGTCTGGACTCGTTTAGTCTCATTAATCCACAACAGTCAGTTTAGATGCACAGAACAGAACGGGACTGAACCGCCGGCAAAATCCCGGTCCAACTCGTGTCGCTGCAGGTATAAATCTGCTTGTTTCTTAAAGCTCCTGTAAGATGGTAAAACTGACGCTTTGGGTTTCCCAACTCATCAGATACTGACGCTTTCAGATGGTGGCCGACCCGACCTACAATCCTAAAGCGTCAGTATCTGACGAGTTGGGAAACCCAAAGCGTCAGTTTTACCATCTTACAAACAGGAGCTTTAAGGTGGGGGGTCGCGGTGGGCTCTGCAGTGATTGGCTCTGGTGCGCATGTGACTGTGGTGGCTCCTGTGGACAATGCTCGTGGAATTTGTAAAGCATTTATGAAATAATTTATTAACGGTATCATTGCAGTCCAAACAAATGCGAAGTCGCACACCCTTGAACCACGCAGCAGCCATGTTGAAACTCTCAGGTCAGTCTGATCCTGATCCGCAGAGATATTTGAGGAATGCACACACACACACACACACACACACACACACACACACAGACAGAGATTCCTTGCTTTTATAGAGAGATGAGTCTTCGTGTTTGTACTTTATAATATCAGGGTCAATAATGTTTCTTAGATTTAATAGACTTATTTTATAGCTAACATAAATACAAAATAGACTACAGGTGAAAAATCCCTCAAACTAATTTGTGGTCAGTTATGTTTTGATTATTGATTCTGCCTTGTTATGTGGTGTGAACTCTAAAAGCCTTCTCTTTGGGCTTGTTATTGAAGTGCTATGGTTGGAGACAAAACAGCAAAAAAAATTAGCTTTCAATGTCCAAGTGTTCAAAGGTGAGCACACAGAAGTGAGAGAGAGAGCATCATTCAGTGGACTGCAGTGCAGCCAGCAAAGGTCAGTGAGAGTGCATATGCGAAAACTGAGTGAGATGGCTAATTATTGGATGTAAAAATGAATAATAGCAAACAAGCAAAGTTATTTTGTGATTGTAATGTAGCTTTGTTTGTGCAGAGTTTTCAGTAAACTATAATGTATGTGCTCCTAAAGTATAATTGTTTTGTGGGCAACCTAACATAGTTCTTTCACGAATGTGGCATAAGTATCTCCTTGTGGAGATATATTAATTTGAAAGAAATTTGTCTGTGTATTATGTGAAATCATCCTTTTTGCTTTGTCTTAGTTTCAGTGATGGCATGGGAAATTCTTGCGTCACTGTGCTTTTTCCCAACAAACCCTATGAGTGGACACTTGTGTGGCTGGGCATATAGGCCATTGTCGAAGTTTGTCAACCTGTTTTACAGAGGTTTTTAATCAAGTAAGAATCATGAATAAGGAGGATTTTGTAGTGGGTAACGGGTCTCTTTTGTTTGAGACAAAATATGCAAACTGAGAGAGAACTCCACCCAGCTTGTTTCTCACTACCTGGGGCGCCGAAAAGGGGGGGATAAGGGGAAGGATTCTAGGGGCCCATCATTGACAGGGGCCCAGAAAGGCCCCTAATAAAATTATAATACTGACAAAAATAATATGACACTAATTTGTTAGTTTATAATCATAAATATACATCACTTAATGCACTGATAATAACACTAAGTTTATTTTGGAAACATTTCTCAAGGCCCCCCCCCCCTTATGTAAAATGGTTCGGTCCTCCCGTCGAATCAACTGAACTGCTGCGCGGTGCGGTGTATTCAGTCAGTAAGGAGACCAAGAGAAGGCAAAATGCCCCGGAAGTCGGGTAGCCAAAAAAGGAAAGACAAAAAGATTAGACAGGAGAGTGAAGCAAAGGGGCGTCAGTATGTCACCCAGTTTTTCCAGAAACAAGGTGGGTTTGGTTCATATGGTGGAAAGTTCTGGAACACATTAGTCTGTAGTTTATCTTAATGTTGTGGTTTTTAAGCTAGCTCACTTTTCTCCCCATATTAGCTCATATTTTGGAAGAAAACTCTGGAATTTTAGATTTCACTGTTCACGTTTAGCAAGCTGCCCATATTTCATCAGTTGCCCACCCCTCCTGTCAAAAATGATGCATGTTTGAACAGACACGTCAAGTGCAGCAGCAGCAGCCGCAGCTGTCTGTGAGCCCTGTGAGCCCCCTACCCCTGAACCAGCCCCAGTACCCCCACCTACCCCTGAACCAGCCCCAGTAGGCCTACCCACAACTGAGGGAGGAGGTGAGCAGCTCTGTGTTGAATTAATCTATTATTATGGAAAAAAGGATAAATTGAAATTAATGAATAAAGAGCATTCTGAAATAAAAACACATAGTCTGTATTTATTTCAGAATGATTTTAATGGTTTAAAAAGCATATAGCCTATAACTTTATTTTGTTTTGTTGAAATTTAGCTATCACTGAAACTGAACTATAAACTCACTGAAATACTATGTTTGGTCAGTAGTTTGGGACTCTCACCCCTTGCTTTGCAGTAGGAAAAGAGGAGAAATTTTCTGGTGCTTGCAGACTAAGTGACTGCTCTCAATCCAATCAGAGAAACTTTAACAATATTAAATCGCAACGACCATAGAGCCTCATTTATGTATTTTTTTCCACCCCAACTCTAATTCCACCACGTACAGTTTTGGAGATATATTATTATTATTATTATTTTTTAATAGATTTTTTTAACAACATATAAACGTATATAACAAACTTAATAAAAACAACAACAAAAACATAATGTAAGACAGCATACAGTTTTTACATTGAGTGCAGTGGCTGGTCTAAGTGTGTGTGTGGGGGGTGATGTGCATGTTTGAAAGAGAAATTGTGTGGTATTGCTATAATAGTAATTTTGGAGCTAAATTAGACCTAAAGCAGGGCTACAAGAGGGAGACAGTGAGCAGTGGGGTACTGGTTGTGAAAATCACATTTGCTTTAGTTATTTTTGATCAAATCACTGACAGTAAAACAGAATGGTGGGAGGAAACCTGAATCTGGTGATGGTGATGCTATTTCAAATGGTATTACAGGAAATTCTATATAATTCATGTATGTCATGCATTTGTATTTTTCAGGTAATTTAATTTAAGAGAATTTTATATTTTAACCCTTAAAGTTGCAGACTTGCAGACAATGAATCTAAATTCCATTGTATTCTGAGTGTTCAGTGCTTCCCCCACCAAGTAACTGTCATGTTGTTCTTTTCACACATATAGGAAATTATAGTCAAAAATATCATTAAAATGCACAGTTTTATGTAAACAGCATAACAAATTTTCGCCAGCCTTATGGCCGGCTATACAGGGGCCCAGTAATATTTCTTTTCATGGGGCCCAAAATCCCTGGCAGCGCCCCTGCTCACTACTTTGACATTTTTGGGCAATTTTTTTCTAATCGCTAAAAGTGACGACTAAATGGACAATATCTGACTTCCTGTTGGGTTTAGGTTATTGGTCCAATAGGATTTTTTGTGGATTTGGTCATGATATAAGTGCTCATTGATTTTCCCTTGAGGCTGATTTGCACAAGGTGACTACAAGGGGAAGTAGGAACCTGAGTTTCATGTGATTCGGACACACCAATGTGGAGATATGCAATATAATATATGTTGTGACCAAAATCTACAGGAAGTTGTTTTTTAATAACTTGAGTATTCTTTGGAATATCAAATTCAGGAGTGTCCACAGATTCTGTGTGCAAATTTTTGTGCGCATCTGTCAAATGGCCTATGAGGAGTTTGAAACAGGTGATGTACCACATTTCGCGATTTTGAGGAGAAAAAATATCGACGGAAATGGGCGTGGCCTATATCAGCCGATTCAGCTCAATTCAAAAAATAGAATAGAATAATAGAATAGAATAGAATTACTTTATTGATCCCAGACTGAGAAATTATTTTGTTACAGAAGCAGTGCGTCCGCAAGTATAAAAGAAAAAAAAGAAAAGAAAAAAACTCTTTACATAACATAAATAGAAAGCAAGATATGTACAATTTATGTACACAGTGCAAAATATACTATAAACAATGATAATCTATACAACTGTACAAGAAATAAACAATTTATATGAATGTGCAATAACAGAACCAACATATACTTATGAATGTGCAATGACAGAACCAATAAATACTTACGAATGAATCCCTGAACTCAATTCAGGGAAAGCGTGGATATAGATTTCTTGAATATGCGAGATAGCATGGGCGTGGCCTACATCACGAGATTCAGCACAATTCAGTGAACACGAGGATATAAGGTTTTTGAATGTGCAACAAAGGATATAGTAGTTATTAGCCAAAACGCACTTTCCTTGGCCATAGCGCCACCTAGTGGTGAAAATTCATGATGACAATAGATTATAACATTTTTCCCCACTTATGAAAGGTTGACCAATTTATACGCGTTTTCTGCAATGTTCAGACCTCCAAAAATGCATTTGTTTCGGCCCAAGAAAAATACAAGCCCCATTCTCACTGGCTTTTGGGTGCAGCTTTAGTATGCCAATTCCCCGCCTCCGTCTCAGTGAGAATCTCTTGGAGGCGGTGAGGGGTGAAATTTCGCTCCGGCCCTGATACGCCTCTGGAGGTAGTATCAGGGCCGTGTTATTGGAGAACCAAACCAGTGTGAACGGATAAGCCAGCTTCGCGTATCGGGGGCGTGTCAATCGGACCGTCGTTAACTGCAAAGGTCCTTCACTCAACTTAATACAGAGAAATGTCCCACAAAGCAATGTTACATGACCAAACAAAAGTAACGTAGTGACTCTTACTGTCTTTGACAACTTATATGAGGAAAAAAATACCGCGGATATAGGCCTACGTGGAGAAGCGTCTGTCCTCCCGCCTGTCCTGCCGACTCTCACATTTCTGCCCGAAAAAGAGCGTCTGTCACCGGCAAAAACTTTAACTCAGCGAGTGTTTGTGATGAAAATAAATCACTGCGACGGTCAGCACTCCGGACCAAGACTTCAGTGAACTTTCCCCCATAAAACAGCCTCTGTCCCACGAGTGAGGGAGTCAGGGAGGACACGGGGGAACACCTTGAACGTCATCATCATGACGTGTACCGTCACGCCTCTTTAGGAGCCGCATCGCCGGCTTTCTGTGTGAATTCACGGCTGTTCGTCAACAAGGCGGAGCTGCTTTGCACAGTGTGAATCACCATCGGCGGAGAAATGGCGAACCGCGGCTGCGGCTTTTATGCGTCTTCTCCTGTGTGAATGGGGGTACGGATAATTCTTACAGTTTCAATAGGACCCCACAGGTCTGTGACCTGCTCGGACCTAATGAGGGATTTTGAAATTGAGAAGTTTGGACTTATTTTCTATACCTGAAATTACATCTATAGTAAAGTACTGAAAGGCATAGTGTTGAATACCGGCACTGAATTGCACGTATCAGTATTGGTTCAAATGAGAACTGTACCTAAGCATTTGCAATATTATTCGAGCCGTTGCTCTAACTTTTTCTTTTACCATCAAAACCACAAAAACTGTAATTCAGCCAGTTCCACTTTATCGATTTTATAACGGTGAAGTTGCTACTGAATTTTTCAAACGGAGACAAAGTCCTTGCACAGTGTGTAGAGGATACTGTGTACTTATCAAGCAGATGGCAACAGAACACACACTCATCTCTCTCAAAAATCTTGGCAACTGGCGAAAGCTTCTTACAAGACATTGTAAAGTAATACTCAAAGATTGTGAGAATATGTTATAAACTCACGGACTCAACTCTTGGATTGGCTCTGTCCCTTATACCTGCTGACAACTTTAGATTCTCTAAACTCTTTTACTGGCATCTATTTACTGGTCATTGTCAATTATTCACAGTCCTTTGTCAATTTTGAGAGCACTAAAGGCCCCCACACACCGCCCAGACGTCCAACTGCCTTATCCGACCACTCTCCGACCACTCCGTTGCCTCTTGTCTGACCTGTTCGGCAGAAAAGTTGCATTGAACACACCGCTTCGACGTGCTGCCTACTCCACAGTAGCGTGTACGTTCTGCGCTTGCGCGAGATGCAATAAGCGGGTGGCGCTTGTCAGTGTTGGGGAGTAACGAATTACATGTAACGACGTTACGTAATTTAATTACAAAATGTACGTAATTGTAATCCGTTACATTACTGAGAGAAAATATGTAATTAAATTACAGTTGCTTTTGGAAATTTCAATGATTACAACTTAAGTTACATTTGAAAAATCGCCGCAAAAGCTCGGATTTATCAAATAGTTTTTCGCCCTCCTGGATTCATGTTTGTTTTTAGTTTTTTTCATATCAACATCCTCCTTCCAAAACTGACGCTTGTGATTGGCTCTCTCTGGTCATGTGCCATTCGACTCAACCGACAAACCGTACGGCGGCAGTCAGACTCAGCAGCAACAGTGTCGGCGGCGCACAAGATGTTCCTGGGCTGGAAATACAAAAACACTTCATACAGACAGAAGCCAGGCTTCCCTGTATTACAAAGGTGGCTCTCTTTTAACCCGGCTAGATCACCATGGTAACTTATGCCTATCTCATAACCTGGTCCCGACCAGGTTCTGTTCAGAGTTTAATCATAAAATCGGCTATAAAAGCGCCGCTGTTTCACTATTTAACTCATTTACAGCTGGCGTCACCTTTACTTTGACAGTCCAGTGGAGCTGGATCAGAACATTTGTGCGGAGGGAGAGATCGTGCTGATCCGCTGCTGTTTACTTTCTCTCTGAGCGTCTCAGGAGGTCATTTATTTACTTTTATATACAGTCAGTCACCACTGAAAGAAGTTGTGCGATCGCAGCAGGACAGATAATTTAACTTAATGTGGCCATGAATAAATGAATTGTTTCGCCTGTTATGTGTTGCCCAAACGCAAATCTTGAGTAGTCTATTCTGTTTTCTCACATTTAAAAAGGTCTTTGTACAGAGACAACATGAGATTTGCTTGTAGCTACAGCACCTAAAAAACCCACTGTAACCTATTTTCATACGCACACCAGCCTCGCTTTCAATAAAACACACACTGGCATTTTATTATTGTGATCAGTGAAATATTTGAAAACAATATAAAACACAGTTTAAAACAACAGTTATTGTTGCTCTAAAGCTTCATATTTAAAAGCAGCTCAATGTAGAGCTGTCAGAAATTAAAATCAGCCTCCTCTTGTCATATTTGCAGCACCACTGTTGCTTCAGGCTGTGATCAGGCTTTTTTGTATCACTCATACTCTCTCCATTAAAACAACCTGCTCCTCTTGGCTGAAATCAGCCCGTTGTTGCTCCATTTAGTGAGGAAGTGAGCCTCCTTCGCAGTACAGGCCTAAGATCAGACTCATAATATATGGTTAAACCTTTGAACTGAAAGGTTTATCACACTATAGGTCTTAAAATGTGAAAATGGTTAGCAGTTAAGAGATTTCATTCAAAATTAAGAAAAGTAATCATAATGTAATCAAATGTAATTAGTTACATTACTTTGAGAAAGTAATTGAAATAGTTACACTACTATTACATTTTCAAGAGGGTAACTTGTAATTGTAACCAACTACATTTCCAAAGTAATCTTCCCAACACTGGCGCTTGTGTTGTGAGTTGTAAACGAGAACCTTATGCACGCAACTCTCTTTACTTTCGATCAAAACGAAACTTAACTATTTCCGATAAAAACAGCTGCATACTAAACATGCAGCGAGGCATTACCAGACGAACAAGAATTAATTCGTCCTGAACGGACAGAACAACTAGTCTGTGCCAGTACTGCAAAACATGAAAACGGGGAATGACGGAACGGAGTGCATAGAAAAACAAAGCGCACACAGTATTCCGTCCCTCCCACACACCGCGCTGATTGGCTAGCACAACGCCAATCAGAACGGCTATTCAGCTGGCACACAACCAATCAGAGAATCCAATGGCTCAGACGTCCGACGGCCCTCCTCCTCAGACTTCGCATGCTCAGTCGGATCCGACAACGTCCGCGCGGCTCCTAAAGCTTCCGACGCAGCTGAACACACCAAACGTATTTGCTCCCGACCTCGTCCGAGCCTCTCCAAACGCTTCAGACGTCCAACGGTTGGGCCGGTGTGTTCCTGCCTTAAGCCTACACTGTAATATTTAAAGTGAAACTCTCGTCAATAAGCAACCAAGGCTTTATTTGTGATTGAATATGAGTCAAACCTTCGTGTAAAAACATAATTGCAAAGAAAGAGACACTTTTAAGATTTTCCATAGTTTCGTTTTCGGTGATGATCCCTTAGTGCGACCTAATGGTGGACCGCTCCTCAAGCCTTCCTGTGAGGTCACACTCGGGGATCGACACTTTTTGTCTGCAATGTCAGCAGCGCGCCGGAGATGCTACTGCTAACGTGAGTTGTCCAAAAACCTTCTTTTTAGTAAGCTCTGTGTACACAGACAATGTTCTCAATGCTCGTGTTCATGTGTAGAGACCCTGGTGATACTACGAGCAAAGTTTCATGTTGTGGCGAGCCTTCTTAGTGTTTTAAGAATAGCCCCTGCACTTAGGGTTGCCAACTCCCTGATAAATAAATGAGGCACACCTAGTTGCCAGGGCTGGCCAATTCTCCCCCCTGCTTGGTAAATTGTTTTGCCTTTTTTTGTGTGTGTGAAACGATTTTTCAATTATTTGACTTGAATCTGAATTTAATTTGATGCATGTTTTTGAGTGATACGAATACATAGAAAAAAGTTATTATTTCAACAATTAATTATTTTGTGCAAAATAAAAAATATGTTTAACAGAAATCTGTCCTGCTAAACTTGACAGAATAAAATAAATAATTATTTAACAGAACTGTCCTGCTTAACTGAAAACAGTACAAAATAACAGAAAACAATAGAAAGTTGTTACTTTCTTACTGATATATAGTTCATGTGTAGTATATCAACTGCCTGTGCAGTATAAATTATGCACATTACATCTATCTATCTATGGACTGTTTGAACAGACATGTGTAAGGTTGTATATATGTATGTATACAGTATAGTGTGAATTCTTTATCTATTATTCATCTATGTATTACTTCTAAGTATTATTGATCTATTTTATGTATTCATCTATCAATTGTATGTGTTTATTACACTAAACAACTTTTTTGGCAATAAAATACTAACATTTTCTGGACTTAAAAAATAACACACCATATCTGCCTCTGATGTTGCCTGGTGGACAACAAACCGGTCAAGGGTCCACCTGGTTGTCCCTCAAGTTTTTTAATGTGTTGACCACCAGAAGTGTGCTGATTCACGTCAAAAGATCCACCATGGGCTACAGAAAAAGTACCTACACTTTTTCCCATTCGAGTCTGTATTTTTGCAGCCTTTTCTTTTTTTTTCCTTGGAGGAGTAATGTTATTGCTTGTGGTGGAAGGCGTACCGTCATGTGCTGGCAGCATTTGATATCTAAAAATGAATATTCTGACATAGCATTTTTGGTAACAGTCCACTTCAACATCCTGCTTCACATTTAAGTTTTATAAACTCTGTATGCAGCGCCTTTCCTGCCAAACATGTCACACTCAACATGGACAACGTTTGAATGGACTGTGTCAATCCAGTGTGCTACATGGAAGGCCACTGCAGTGTATCCATGTGGACTCTTCATTATGTCATATAACATGTACACTATATTGCCAAAAGTATTCGCTCACCTGCCTTGACTTGCATATGAACTTAAGTGACATCCCATTCTTAATCCATAGGGTTTAATATGACGGTCCACCCTTTGCAGCTATAACAGTTTCAACTCTTCTGGGAAGGCTTGCCACAAGGTTTAGGAGTGTGTTTTTGGGAATTTTTGACCATTCTTCCAGAAGCGCATTTGTAAGGTCAGACACTAACGTTGGACAGGGAGGCCTAGCTCTCAGTCGCCGCTCTAATTCATCCCAAAGGTCTTCTATTGGGTTGAGGTCAGGACTCTGTGCAGGCCAGTCAAGTTCATCCACACCAAATTCTCTCATCCATGTCGTCATGGACCTTGCTTTGTGCACAGAAGCTCTCTACGCACTGTTCTTGAGCTAATCTGAAGGCCACATGAAGTTTGGAAGTCTGTAGCAATTGACATTGCAGAAGTTGGTGACCTCTGCGCACTATGCGCCTCAGCATCCGCTGACCCTGCTCCGTCAGTTTACGTGGCTGAGTTGCAGTTGTTCCCAATCGCTTCCACTTTGTTATAATATCACTGACAGTTGACTGTGGAATATTTAGGAGAGAGGAAATTTCATGACTGGACTTGTTGCACAGGTGGCATCCTATCACAGTACCACACTGGAATTCACTGAGCTCCTGAGAGTGACCCATTCTTTCACAAATGTTTGTAGAAACAGTCTGCACGCCTAGGTGCTTGCTTTTTTACACCTGTGGCCATGGAAGTGATTGGAACATCTGATTTCAATTATTTGAATAGGTGACTGAAGACTTTTGGCAATATAGTGTATTTCAGGATGTCAGGGTTGTTAATTTCCTCTCCAGCAACTTACAACTCCAAATTCCCTAGAATTAGGACACTGTGAAAATAAATAAAACTGAAAGTGATAATTTGCTTATCCCTTTTGACAAACATTAAATTGAAAACAGTCTAAAGGCAAGATATTCAATGTTTTACCTTGCATTGACTTAATTTATTTTTGTAAAATATGCTTATTCTGAATGTGATGGCAGCAACACAATTCAGACGAGTTGGGACAGGGGCAATATAAAACCGTGACACTTGTGGAATGTTTCAGAAAAAACTGTTTGTAACATTCCATAGGTAAACAGGCTCATTGGTTTGGTAGGGACATCCTAGATATGCTCAGGGTCCTTCTTTACCAACTCATTAAGCCCTCCCAGTTCATGTCATGGATTTTTTTGAAGAAGAAACTAGTTCACAAAAGTTTGAAACTGTGAAATAATATGTGTCTTGAGCTAAGGAACTAAGATCAAAATGTTGTCTACAGAGAACAAGATGACATCATCGTGAATGCAATAAACCAAGCAATTACAAGCTGGAACTTGCACATTTCCTGAACCCAATGAAAACATTCTTTTTAGGGATCACACAGATAGAAAACCTTGAAGTCAACGTAGTACAAAATATCTGCCTACAAAATAAAACTACTGAAGGTCATATTACAACCAGTGAACAAGGGGGAAAACTATTATATAATAAAAGATTAATATTTGATTTTTTTTAAACATGCCATGTACACTTTATCACAAAAAGTTTTAAGGAAATTAAAATAATCCTTGATTAAAATATACAGTTGAATATGTTAAAAAGTGGATTTTAATTTAGCAACATATGTGGCACTCGTTTTTTTTCAAATGCAGGACCAAATTACTTCAAGATGTGATAGAACTATTTAAAAATTACACAGAATGAACAACATGAAAACTAGAGGAGATATGAACTTTTGAATATGAAAAAGTATTTACTTGGTTAAAAAAAATATTATGGTTATTAATTTGATTAGCCTGCCGCTACTATTTAGATCAATAAAAGTATCTTTTCGCAAAAATGATGAGAGCTCCAAGGGCCAAACTTTAAAAATCCACAGCCAAAAAAGGATTTGAGAACAGGGATTTTTAATCATGTTTTCCATAGGAGTTTTGCAAGGTCCTGTGGATAAAAACATCCATGAAATGAACAGGAAAATGTTCTGAATTCTGGGTGAGTTGGCATTGATTGCATTCTGTTGTTACTTATGTCTTCAGAGTAGGGCTTTGACTCCGAACTTCGTTATTCGAATATATTTCGAATATTTACAAAAACAAAGATATTCAAACAAATATTAGGCAGCCCTTAATATTCGAACCAATTATGGGCATTATTTTTTGTAAAGGTGTTTGCTTGTAAACGTTTTCAATTCTGATTCTGAGTGAGCGGAGTGAGAGGGGTGGAGAGGAGCGCTGCACATAAGAGAGACGCTGCGCTCACACATACTCTGTGAAGATACTATAGAACTTATATACTACTACTTATAGAAGAGAAACTACAACAAAAATATCGATCTCATCACGCTAGTATCGATCTGATACCAATACTCACCTTGGTATCGATACTATCGATATTCGGATCGATCTGCCACTCCTACTGTAAACAAACAGACAGTAGACAGAGAAACTGAACACAACAAGAAGAAGATGAAAATTGCTTGTGCAAGGAAACCAGAACCGTTCATCATCGCTGACGTGCTCTCAGATCTGAACAATCCTCTTCGTTTTTTTTTGTTTTTTTTATCACTTCGCAGGTTAATAAATCACCTTCCAGCAGCCAGAAAAAGAGAAATAACTCACATTTCATTTGGCTTTCTTTATTTACCACAGATAACTACAAAAGTAACCATCAGTATAGCCTATTGTATTTTTTCCAACAACGTAATTTCAAAGTCCATGTTTCTAGTTTGCTGCCGCATGGAGTATAAGATTAAATTACTTCTAGTTCAATCTGTAGACAGTAAGTGTGTGTCTGCCTCTAATGTTGGGTCCTGGGGGTGAGTGACGCCCTCAGCCTCTGGTCACCCAGCAACCTGACTCAGGACCAGCTCCTCTGTCTCTGTCGGACGTGGTGGAGGTGGAGGTGAGTACCACTTCTTGTTCAACTACTCAGCAGGATGTTAGGACACAGATGTGTGTTAAACATTATCTGTTGGTGGTAAAAGCTACTACAAGTTAAAATAGCCACTGAATAAACTTTTCCTTTGTTTAATATGTGAAATAAAACCAAAGTGAGGAGCCATCATGAGGCATACTTGCCAACATTGGGTTGTGAAAAATAGGGAGATTTTTTTCATCGGTGTATCGGCCCAAGTAACAAGGTTCCTTCGCCAGGTGTGCGATTTATTTGTCATAATTTCTTGCCTTGTATTTTAAACCACACAAAATTCTTAGAACAGTGTTTCCCCTAATTTTTTTTATAGCAGCTGTGCTCTGAGTTGATAACCTAGCAACACTAGGGGAGTCTGGGGGCATGCCCCCCCGGAAAAAAATTTGAAAAATGACCCTTTAAATCTCACCTACTCGTGAGATTTTTGAAAAGAAAATCATTTTTAGAATTTCAGAATCAGAATCTAAGACATGAGACAAAATAGTGTAGAAGCTGACATTGCTGCTTGAAAATATGTTAACATCCTGAGCATTTCAGAAGTCAGTGAGCCACATGCCATGGAAGCTATTGAGAAATAATTCATAATATTTATCATAATAATTCATCATAATTTCTGCATATTAATATTCATATTAAATAGAGGAAGCACTAAAATACAATAACAATAGGTGTCTTACTCGTCCAGTTTACTGATACAATCTGCAGCTGGTTTGGAGTCACTGGGTCACATGACATGAAAGATATTCTAAAAAACAGCAGTTATTTTGTATTAATTTATTTATGCTAAGTAATTTAATGACGGTCCCTAAATCAGTCTCAGTGATTCAGCGCGAGGCTCTGAGAGGTGAGCTGACCGTCCTCCTGCTGCTGACACTGGGAGAACCTCAGTAAAGTCTCAGCTGGACCCGAGTAGATATCCACAGAACATCCAAACTGAAACTAACTTCACCCCGGTTCGATGAGTCGCCTGTTGCAGTCTTTGAATAGGATGACGAGGATTTCAGTCACTCAACTTCAATGGTACAAATAGCAGTAATGACAATAATAATCGATTTCAAGATAACTTGGGGTGTGGTGCTTTCACTGTGTGCAACTTAAATTCCCCATTCGCTCGTGATATTAAACCGACAAAAATCACGTCATCATCAAAATCAAATGTCATTATGTTTATCAATACCCGACCGACCGACCGTGCCTTGCGCAACGCCCCCCCCCCCCCCCCAAAAAAAAAGAAAAACAGATTTGCATGATTCACGAGAGCCTCATTTTCAGGTCGGAAAAGCCGGATTGCGGGATTTATCAGGAACAATCACACACCTGCTCATCCGCACAGGCAGGCCAGGGTTGCCAGATACTGCAACAAATATAGGGACACAATCTTACTTGTTTCCTTTACTGTAAAATCGGGAGATTAACGGGAGAAATTACTGACCGGGAGCATCGAGGGAGATAGGGTTAAAAATCGGGAGTCTCCCGCGTGAATCGGGAGAGTTGGCAACTATGCATGAGGCTGTTTTTATATTTAATTTTCAGCCGATTTAAATTAAATAAAATAGCCTAAAATAATATAAAATACAACACTGAACAACATTCAACCACTTCCTCAAAGGCTAATATAAAAGAAAGTGATGTTAAATTCAAAATGAAAAGACGACCGCAACTAAAACTCTGTCAGTGATTTTTATTATGGCCGCAGCCGTGTTACTTTTTTTTTTTCCCAGAAAATGTCTGCTTCCTGTTTTCTCCCTTGTTGCCATGATGAATCACAGTATCGGAGCTCCATTGATGATGGCTTTTTACTAGTTGTCAGGCACGAGCTCAACTCAGAGTTAACATACTCAGAGTCGACTTACCTAACTCAGATCAGCTGTTCTGGAACAGAAAACTCAGATTTTCACTTCACAGGGTAAGTCAACTCAGAGTTTAGGGTTAGGCTCAGAGTTTGTTGAACCTCCTTTCTGGATAGCCCTCTGGTTAGCACCTATTTTGTATACCAGAACAATGGCCGCGCCAAAGCCTACAACAACTACGCCTGAGGAGTTCGAAATCTACACTCCAGACCATCCGAAAAGTAACGTGTGGCGCTACTTTTGGTTCCCAAAGGAACAGGGAAAAATCACGACTAAGGACAAAGTGATACGCAAAATATGTAGGACCAAACTCACATACCACACGACAACCAGCAACTTGAGAGCCCAGCTGTAAACACTACATCCCGGCAAGCTGGAAGAGGAGGAGGGGTCTGACTTTTAATAAAAATAAAAAAAAACAGTTGTGTGTTTTTCTTCTGAAAACATCATTGCCTGCCTATTGACATTGACTGATACACTCCCCTCTGGTGGACAGAACATACCAATATAGGTCTTACTGAAGGCATTTAATGGTCAAAATATTATTAATAAATATTTGAATATATTAGAATATTAATATTAATAAACAAACAAACTTCAAATATGATTTTTGGCCAAAAGTCAAAGCCCTACTTCAGAGTGGGACAGGTCTCACAGGAAACGTCCTATACTAGTTTCATCCACTCACCTGATGATCCTGGATCTTGCGGCCCACCACGCGGAAGGCGTTGTTGCCCGTATGGTGGTAGATGTGAACTCTGCTGAAGCCCGTAGAACCGCCTGCTGGAACCCACTTCTTATTGGCATCATCATACACCATGACGGCCGCTCGTGCCTGGCAGATACTCTGTTCACTGCAGGAGCATAGAGACACAAGGACAGAAAATCATTATACAGCGAGTACCTACAGAAACACAATATGATCTGCAGGTTGGATGTCTAAATTGTTTTCTTTTCTCCTTGAAGTAAACATGTCAGACTGAATGTATTAATAAAATCATAATAGCCTGAAGTATGTTTTGGACTGTGATTACAGATACGTTGGTGAACCAACATATATGCAGTCAGGTTATGTGAGAGTACAGGCTGCTCTGCCAGAAACTACTGCTTCAATTAAAAGGACATCGCAACATCTTTCCTCCAGTCAGTGCGACTGTGCCACACACACAAAAAGAACAGTGAAATGAATGGCAGTGAACTTCACTACTGAAATATACTTCATTGGAAACCATGGTGGCCTCCTGCCTCACTGATTCCTGTTGAAGTAAACTTTTCATGTAAACGTATTACCACCAGACTAGTTTCTCTTATCAGCAAGCTCTTCTTTATGGTTTAATCAACGTTTAAACACAGTTCTCCACTGAACTGAAGTCATCACTCCACAATCACACTCTCAACATATTGCTTCTTCTATTAAGCAACAAAATGTCATCTGTGCTGTGATTAGTCTGAACGGCTTCCCATAAACGTAGAGTGCAGTTCACTCAGATGAATGCCTTCAGATCCTTACACATTCCTTAATGACATATTACTAAAAATCCACTTTGTGATTAGTAGAGAGAGTCAGAAGGGGAATACGTGTCCTGAGAGAGGCTTTGATACACCACATCAACATGGCCTTCAGCCTTTTCTACAGTCTACAGAATGTTATTACGAGCATACAAGCACAAGGACACAGTTCATATCAGATTTAATTCAGACTATTTCAGCCCTTGAGCACAAAACTAATGAAATCTGCTCCATGGGTGGCTGGCTGCATTTTGTATCTGTCACTACATAACTACACAGTCAGTTCAGGGCTCAGAAGTGAGAGCTGTGCCTTGTGTTAAAAAAAAAAAGGCGGGGGGGGGGGGGGGGGGGGGGGGGGGGGCACATACTGAACATTTATGTTCACAGTATGTGGCATACTTTATGTTCAGTATGTGGCATACTGAACATAAATGATTACACTGCCAGAGATGCTTCATTGATTTACTTGGTTTGATTTGGTTTGTGGAACCCAACTGTGTACCTTACTGTATTCATATGATTTGCTGTTTAGTGTTGAAGGGTGGTATTCTTTTCTTTTTTCAATAAGAAAATTAATATCAATTCAACTTGCCTAACCCTAACCTGCATAAAGTCCCCAGGATTAAAGGTCCAATATACATATTCAGCCTCACTCGATGTGAGGTAACTATTTTCTATGTAAAGGTATAGTTGAGCAATTTTATTTGGCAAACACATAAAGGCTTGCCGAAAAATGTTATTATCCATGGTCGTCGTGAATGTCCACCACTAGGTGGCATTATGATCAAGGAAAGTGCATTGGCTTGTGGCTTATAACTCCCATATAGTTTATCGCACATTCCATAACCTTATATTTTCAACAATTTACATTGAACTTTACACACAGCATCCGTGGAGCCTCCTTACATAAATTTATCAAAAGAATTTTGATATTCAAAAGAATTCTCAAGTTATTAACTAACAACTTCCGGTACATTTTCCTCAAAACAGGAAGTGTTGCATATCTCCACATCGGTGTGTCCGAATGACATGAAACAAAGGGTACTACTTTCCCATGAGCCCCTGAGGCTCTGTGCAAAATTTTGCCCGATGGCCACTAGGTGGCACCCTTTAAAGTGAAACTCTTGCTAAAATGCAACCTAGGCTTTTTTTTGTCAACATATGGTGTATATGAAACAAATGCAGACAAAAAAAATGATATGCCAGCAGAAATATGCCTCTCAACTCAATTTTTATTTTTTATAGAACAAAAGCTGACATTTTTGGTCAACACCGCAGGAACTTAAGAGGCACTAACACTTAGACACTAGAACTAGATGCCAGAGCAGAATCCCTTGTTGACACGACACATGAGCAGTCTCTCAAAGTTTTTATCAGATAACTGGCACTAAAAACATCTTTACCAACACTAAAAAGCCGCTCACATGCTGCACTGGCTGGGACACCAGTGTTGATCTTCACAAACACTTTGGACATTTTGGGTAGAGATTTGAAAGCATTTTGCTGGGACTCATCTGGTGATTTCTTTGAAGTCAAAATTATTGTTGTTGCTCTCTTCCTCTACCGCCATCATGGGTATGCATGCACGCATGCACGCTCCCGGAAAGGGCTTGTCCCAATCAGCTCTGCCTTACAGGCGCAGTCTTCCCACATGGCTGAAGCTCACATCTGGTGATGTCAAAGAGCAGATCTTCAAGCTGGCCAAAAAGCCAATTATTGCCAATGCCCTCCTGACAATAGCTTACGAAGGTGTTACCAGAAGACTCTATAGCGCCCCCTGTGATATTACAAATCCAAGCCCTGCCTCCTACATTCACATATATAAACAAAATTCGGTATGCATATGTATCAGAACAAGGCGCACAAAAAACATCCACGGTACCAAACTGTCACTCCAACAGGAAGTCAACCATTTTGATTCAAAGTTACGATTTGACCCCTATTTGGATCCATTTCCATGCCTCGTACTTAAACGAACTCCTCCTACAGATTGAACACCACAGACTTCCAATTCACTCAATATCATCCTCAAACTTTGAAGATGAAAAGTTATCAAAAGCTTTTGCCTACGTCAAACATGGTGGGTGTCATGGTGCAGTCCATTTTCATGCTTCTACATAAAGCATCAAGTCCTTAAAACTTCAACATACTATTTCCCATCTATACCAAATTCAAGACGCATGAAGAGGATGTCACCCTGATTACGTCCTTGCATCAATACTGTGTCATAACCATAGCGCCACCTGCTGGACACAGGAATTCAGACAAACATTATCCTATCTAATCTAAGATAACCCTGATGACATCATACAGGTCATCTTCTCTTGAAACACAAAAGACAACATAGAAGTACTCATGGGCTGTGTATTACTCCTCCTGACAAATTGACCTTTATGTGTAAAATAGATAGAGCGCACAGATATACCACAATGTTTGACAGGCACAGTGCATTGAGTGGAACTATGTAAGTTAGGGGCTCCTGTGCAAGAGTAGAGAAGGAGGGGACGCGAAGGACATGAAGGGCGAAAAGCAGAGAGCGTGAAAATGAAAGGAAATGACAGTCAGAAATTGCTCGAGGAGGAGAAAAGAAAAGTGAATAAGGAGTGATAAGAGCTGGGGGGAGGACAGATCCTTCTCCACTGAGACACACACCTTGTGTTTTTCTGTTTGGAGGCTGGAAGTGCATAAAAATTAAGGCCAACACTCACAAGCGGAACATTTCTGTGAATGTCAAGTGTGAATGAAGCTGAGACACGCGCACACACAGACACACAGCAGAGCAAACAGTCTGCAGATACTTCACATGCATCTGGCTCAAGGTTTGAACCAACTTTCTGTAAAAAAGCTGAATCTTCTTGAAACAGCTCTGAAACATTTATCTCAAGTGTGCGCTCAACAGTACAAAGTCAAGCACACACACAGCCGTGTCTCAATTCAGGGTCTGCACACTTCAGGGACCCGCCCTTTGCGGTCTCACCAAGTGAGTGTACTTAGGTGCGCCCTGCAGGCCGCGTCAGCCTGTTGTGAAATGGGATGGTCTACCCTTTGCAGCATTTCCTGCTTGCGTCACCAGGTGTTCCCGCCTCTACTCGTACGTCACCATTTCTGCAGCCCAGGTCCTCGAAAGTGACTAGAAGAGTAAAGTTTGACTGTCAGATCTGTTTGAGCTTCAGGAATTCTTGATTTCCTTTTTAATCCTCGTGCTTGTGGAGGAAGAGGAGAAGCAGCTTTGGCTTATCTCCGGCTGAGAGGACTGTGGAGAGGTAAACCTGTTATTGAGCCCACAGTAATGTTATTAATATTATCATTATTAGCTAGCTAACAGTTTGGGGTAATTAACATACAAATACATTACGTTAATGCTGACATATAAATTGCTGATCGCAACTTAGGGTTTTATTTAAATTTTATAGGCATTATTCCTATTTAAAGTGTTTGGTAGATAGTTTTGTTTGTTGTAACGATTTATTATTATTATTATTATCATTATTATTATCAAAATTGCCTCTTTCTTAAAACATTCTTAATGACATGGCAGCCGTCGATCGAGTCAGAACTGCAGACCCAGTTGACGGACGATGTGATGGACAGAGGAGACTGGACCCCCAAACACCCTGAGTACCGACCCAGATGATGTCCCACTGACACTATCCAGCCCAGCAGCACTGCAGGGACTCCTGCTCAGCCTGTTACTGTACATCACCTGTTACTGTTTTAATATTGTTTTTAATAATTATTATTTTTGTTAATAGTGAATAATAATCTGTAAATAGTTATTTATGCTGTAAATTTGGAAATAGTTGTAAATGTTAAGACCTTCATAATAAAAGAAAACATTAAATCCCTTGTTGTCCCTGAAAAGTAGCACTTGATGCCGTTTGCTGTTATAAATTGTACTTAAGCTGTAAATACTGAATGGAATAGACAACGTGTAACAATAGAACAATATTTTATTTCAAGAATTATATAAAATGAACAATTATGAACAAATAATATAAAAAGAACCCACACATTAACTAAATAACAACAGCTATAATGTAAGGATTGTCCTCTGGAGCAGAGAAGAGCCTCTCCATCCTCTCTGCAGCCTTATGTCCTCCTTCATCCTCCTCCTCCTCTTCCTCCTCTCTGTTTGCTCCCTAAAACACAATGAAATGTAAAAGATGTTTTGTGTTACGTCAACAGACAAAGGAGATCTAATACAGCAAAAAATATATCCTCATCGAGGATAATAATATCCTAATTATCGAGGATAATCCTAAACTTAGCTCTATATTCAATTCTAATGTTTAACTAGACTTTACAGTGTTACGGTCTGAAATAAAGCAGGGATCACAGCCTGATCTAAATCTGTTCATCTTGGTCCATTTATGTACATGAAGTAAAGATAGTCTCTAACATCTCCACAGTCACAATAAGATATAAAATACAAGTCAACCTCTGAACGTCTTACGTTTGAAAGTGAAGGCTTTTAAGGCTTTACTTCCAAAGGGATCAAGCTGAGCATTACCAACGTATTTTAACTGAAATGTGGAGGTTTTAATGTCCCTTGAAGTTTAACATATCTGGCGTTGGATGTTCAAAGGAGTAAAAACCAAGTATAAACCCAATACTTACATTTAAATACGAGATCTGTGCCACTTGAGGTCGCCATTATTTATTCATTTATTTATTCTCTTCGGGCGCGCGATGAATCTTGGGATGTGTGAGACCATGAAGTGTAGTAGCGGTGTACACTCGAAAATTTGAATTGGGACACCCTTCGCCGCAGAATAGTGACATAATCGCACTTCAAATGCGCACTCTAAGTGTGCAGACCCTGAATTGCGACACGGCTACAGTCACACAGACACACACACACACACAACATGTATCCACCTCCTCCTCCTCACACATCCAGCTTTTACAAACTCTTTCACACCTCTGCTAATGTGCTTCATTATGACAACAGAAGCTGACCTGTGCCAACACTCTGCAGCAGCTTTTTTAATCACAAACCTCCAACATGCTGCATTAAGAGTTAACACCACAGCACATATCTTACATTTCAGTGGCTAAATGGTTGGAAACAAACTGGAGCTGGTAACAAAGAGGAGAAAATAAGCAATTCATGACTTGCTGCTCTAGATTAGGAGTTTTACAATTTCTACAGGCAAATTATTAAACCATACATGTTTATTAAACCAGGCAAATTGACTAAGATCCATGTATTTTTCACAGAGCCTCAGAGCAGCCGCTGTAGTAGCTACATGCTGGGCAGTAGTGGAGGACAAGCCCACCCACATCTATGTTTCATGTGCATAAAATACAGATTTCCGCGGGGGATGTTGGCAGACATAAGTCTTTATGCTATAAATGTGCGGTATACTGCATATGACAGTAGGCAGAGTTGAAATTGATTCTAAAATACAGCTGACATTTAAAATGAGGAAAAGATTTCTTGTTCGACTGTTGGCTGTTCAGGCTTTGACTTTTTCTGGCTGGTCTGCAGATTTGAACTCAGTGACATTTGAGTAAACAAGTAAATCCATCAGAGCACAACCACTGTGAGGGTAGAACAAGCTGCTGTCCTGCACATGAGCTTTGATGTGTCAGCTGACTTCCTCTTTGTCAGCCTAAGTTAAGTAGTGCTAGTCTGGTTCTTGCGCCTGTCTTGTCAACCTGATGCTGTTGGTTGCCATGGTTTGTAGTGTGACAGATATATATTGTCACAGATTTACCAATCTTCTATCAAAAACTAGGGAATCTTTCAACCAATGAAGATCTGGTAAGGTAGAAATCGTCCAGCATGTAGGGATGTCCATAATCTGGGGCTTCAACTAATTCCTTTTAAATGCGTTCCATCGATCTTCTGTTAGCTTACATTAGCAGACTCTATACATTTGTAAACTAAATGTTAGCTACTGTTGCTCTCTGTGAGTAGAGTGCAAAGAGACACTGAGACCAAGCTCCCAGGAAGAGTGCCAGGCTTTAAATGTAGTTTCTGTAGTGTCCAAACTGTATAATTACATCGCAACGTGATGCACTGTGGCCCACAAAGATTTTTTCCCATAAGCATCTATTGTTTCTAAAGAAGTGTCTGAAAAATAGATGTATATTTTTAACTATCAACCCCAGCATCTAATTATCAAAAAATGTTGTAGTGAAAGAACATGTAAAGTAATGTAAGATTGGTGGTGGTTAATTTCAGAGCCAAAGTAGCTGTTTTCCTCTGTTTTAGTCTCCAAAACTCCTGCTGGCACCAGAGATAATGATTTGTGTATGTGAGACTATAATAAGCAGAAGGGAAACACAAGAAAATTCTCCTGACAAGGGATTCAATCTATGTGAATTTACCTCCCGGAGCCCCCCTCTCGCTCTCTTGATTGCATGCAGCCAATCATAGAGGGCACTTTAATTAATCACATCCCAGTGGAGAAAGATTGCATTGCTGCATGTTTTGTAGATTGTGTTGACTTGGTTTGGTCAGATTGGATGTCAGCATGTTCTCATATCATGGAATAAATTTTAGTCCAGAACCACTGCAAAGACCACAGCCTCTGCCTGCAGTGGTCTAAGTCACAACCACCACAGTGCGTCTGTGTCTATGAAAAATACATGTGCAATACACTCATGCACATTTCTCGACTGTCCATTTTTGTGTGGTGAATGCACTGCAGTTGAATGTGTGTGGATGGTGATTAGAAGTATGCGTGACTCAGCTGAAGGCTCCAATGCTGCGCTGCTTTCGGAGCACTGAGAGCAAAAAGCCAGAGGAATCCCACTCAAAGAGTTTTGAGAGGAAGATAATGTGGCGACTTAAAGAACAAAAAACAA